>NC_061122.1:3666185-3741522 GCF_002878395.1 Capsicum annuum | reverse complement strand
GATTTCAAAACAGTAGCAAAACGCATAGCCTATTGCCCAGTTTTTAGCATTTCAGGGTCAATTTCAAACGATCATAACTCCCTGAATATAATGAAATGGGAGAGCTGCTACCTATCAAATGAAAGCTCTTTGAGTCTTCTTTCCAATTCAACTAGTTTCATCCAAATACAAAATCTTAGTAAGGAGTTATACCCATTTTACTTCAGCCTGTCAGCTTGTCAACTGAGGGACAGTTTCGACTTTGTTTGTTTTCTCAGGGGCATTTTAGTCATTTCACCTCATCCAAATTTCATCTATAACACCAGATTTAACCCCCAATTCATTAAAATATAATCCTTTTCTCAAATTTTCTCTCAAGAACTCTCCTTAGGGTTTCAAAATAAAAACCCAAGAAACTCAAGATTCAACCATGGTTTTCAAAACAAATTGAAGATTTGGAATTCTCGCAACGCAGGCTTCAAGAAGCACCTATTATTTCCGTATATAGAGGTACGCGGGGTTATCTCAAAAATCTAATGGGCTTTAAAATTCATGTTTTCAAAATGGGGGTTTTGAAATTACGAATATGATTATGTTTTAAACATTTTATGATATTGATTTGGTCATTAGGCCTATTCCTGAAGTGATTTGATATAAGATATAAGAACATGCATGTATTCCGAAAATATGTTAACTTGAGAGCATGAATTATACGAAATTCCTCTCTTGATATGATTTTGTTTTGAATTCTCATATGATATGAAATGTTTGAAATTATCTTGACTAGCATGACATGAGATATTTCGAAAATGGTTATGACTTTTGAGTTGCAAGGAGAGGGTTGCTTCGTTGAAATATGATGAATATAATGGTTGGATGAAAGAATGATGTGATATTGATGGCTTGCAAGTCGGGTATGATGATACCCTACAGAATATGATATGTGATGGAATTAAATAAAGTTGAATGCATTGATTTTTCATGAGGTAGGTGGATGCTCGAAGAAGGCGTTTAAGTGTAAGGGCTCATCGCTGGTAACCGTGTTTACCGACATGGGAATTTGGTACCAGGCTAAGTGATCTTGTGTACTTGACTTTGCGTCCTTCCCAAATTAGGACTATGGTTAGGAGCCCAGGCTAAGTGATCTTGGGCACTACTATACTTTATTGGGTCGGGACACCCTGCTGTATGATCTTGTGTGTCTTCCCCTCACTTATACTCTAATCTCAGTGGAAACCGAGGTTTGACAGTTGGTGTAAATGTTATATGTAGGGTATTCCACCTAGCTCAGCTGCATTACATTGTTGTTGAAAACTATTACATTTTGCCCATGTGTTTTTAAGTGATTTGATATGAAACTGCTTTATAATGGCTCTCACCTATATTTTGTAAAAATATTATATTTTTGTTTTGATTTCTCTGCGTACCAGTACTTTTGTATTGACCCCTTCCCTCCCAAGTTCTGAGGCACAGTCTAGGGGTCCAGAAAATCAGTAGATTCCTCAGACATATTTGTAGAGTTCCTTAGTGAGCCTTCTATATTCCGGAAGGCCTAATATCTGGTAGTTTCATTGATCATTTTTTAGTTTTGGGTCTACTGGGGGTCTTGTCCCAGTTTTTAGATAGTTACTTGTTTCAATCATGTAGTAGAGATTTCGCAGACGACTTTCTAGATGTTGATTGAGGTTGTGGGACATTATTCCCCATTATTATTTTCATATGATTCTTGACCATGTTTCCGTTATATTATGTATCTTCCACATTTATTTTATCATATGAATTATGTGCATGATTACCAGACAGATAGGGGTGTTTCGGTCCTTTATAGTTTGAAATACTTGTCACGGCCAGGGCCCTAGTTTGGGTCGTAACAAACTTTGTATCAAAGCATGGTTCATGGTCCCAGGGTGTATGCAAAATCGCATCGGGTAGAGTCTTATTTATGGGTGTGTAGCGTGCCACACTGATAAGTTGGAGGTCACTAGGCATTTAGGAATGTCTTTCTTTCTTTATGTCTAATTCGTGCAATAGAGTCAAAGTGTTCCTCTTTCATACTCTCATTCGTGCTATGGTGTCTCCCATATGAAAGTAAAGTCATCCCAAAATTCTTTCCTTTCTCTGATATTCTCAGACATGTCCCATTATTGGGGTGATTCAAGTGAAAAAACTTTAGAATCTACATGATATAGTCCTTTCCGATCAAGTCATATAAGATTTTAAAAATTGTGCAAAGACTCGAAGGGAGTCTGTTAGTGCTTCAATATGTTCTGATGTAAACATTGATCCTGATGGAATCATGCTTTATAGCTTAAGGTATTAAGTGCATCTAGTCCCTCTCAAAATCTTGTTACAGATGTGGACAATGTATAGCAGAATGTTGGAACTGTATTTCCACCCGAATAGTAGCATAAGTTAAAGTGTTATTGCCATGACCTATTGGTAGTAAATTTAGACCAAGAAGTTGGTGATATTAAGTCACAAGGTTAGGGGTGAGTGTGCGGGTGACCTTTGTGTAAATAAATATTTATAGCCGAATAACTATTGATTGAGAATGATTTACCATTTTTTTATGGTAGGATAATATGGTATTACTAATTGCGGATTGTATGGTAGTCCGTGGTAGGAGTGTTTGACTCAAAATTTTATTTATACAGAGTAAGATATGTATCCTTAGATCATTGAATATTGTGTATCAACTTTGTATCTCTTGTAATATGTAATCTTGTTATCATGGTGTTTTTGAAAAATAAAATCAAAGTCTAGTGAAGCCGTGTGGGCCTTTTTCGATTCACTAGCATAGTTGCTTTGTTATTCATTTCATTTTCTTGTTCAAAACACAAAAAAATTAAAGTCTAGTGAAGCCATGTGAGGCCTATTTAGATTCACTAGCAACTTGTTGTTCTTGTGTTGGTTGAATATTTGTATATTCAGATCTTTTCACATGAGATTGAGTTGGTAATAAGTCATACGTCCTTCTGTGTTAGTTTAGTAGAAGGTAGAGAAGGAGTTGTTAGTCAGGGTGATTTGTCGGTTGCTTGAAGTGTGAAAATAGCTATATTAGCCATTAAGTTATATTTATAGACTCATGGTTGTTGTGGAAATTGAAGGCAGTCTAAATGTATGATTGAGTGAGTAAGTATGAGGTGAGAAATCCGTATAAGTAGAAAAGATTGTATGGGGTTATAATATAAGATTAAGGTTGATTATGTCTATTATGTAACTTTACCCCTTGACCTTCTTTTCGTTGGTAGTTGTAACCTAGTTCAACTTGTGAGAAGGTATCTAGTGGATTTTGAGGTGTTTGAATTGAATATGTCAATGTTATGGACTAGCATAGTATGTTGCACTTGTCATTGGTGGTAGATGATTGATTCTAGACCATTGGCTTGAATTTAATGTAGAATGTGGATGTAGGAATGGTGGCATGAGATTGATGATGCATGTTTTGTGAGATTAAATTAGCAGGCTTGATGTGTTGAAATAGTATGTGCAAATGGATTATGATAAGGAAAGTCGTAAGGTCATGATAGGTTATTGTGGTTGTGAAGTTCTAGCATACTAGTGTTTCTTGATGTTTATTTCATAGTTTCCAAGTGATAATTATGCGTAAGGTTGGGTTGTAAAAATTATGTTTAGCACTAGACATCAAGTTTGAACCATTGAAGTCCATGAAGGTGGATGAGATGATTGCTCGGGTAATGATACCAGTTTTATAGAAGTGATCTAATAGGCTTGAACAGTGTACACAAGAGATTAAGTTTAATTGATTCGCAATGAAGTATGATGTTTTATGTATGATGTAGAAGTATGCCAAGGTGATATGAGGTTGCAGTATTTTTTAAGGCCATTACATGATTTGTGTGGCTAGTGGTACCGTTGAGTTGCTAGGTGGAAAAAGACTAGTTAGATGGTATATGGTGTTATAGATAGCCTCGTTAAAGAGTTTTGATTGGTAGTGTTGGGCCTTTGTTAAGATCTTGATTCTCATAGTGATGAGTCATAAGTTTGGAGTCGCGATATTGGTATGCTATGTTGAAAGTGGTTTGGTTCATCAAAGGCTTGGTGATATCCATGTTAAGTGTTAGAATCCAAGTTTGAGTTTTGAAGGTTGAATAGATAGAAATATGTGTGCAAGCCTTATACTATGACTATTAGGGCTATCAAAATATAGAGTGTATCTCAAAAGGCAGTATTAGCACTGGGCTTTCCACTTTCATGTGTGGTCTTTCGGGTTAAGTTCTATTAATTTTACATATTGCCATATTTCTGACCCCAGAGTGCAGTGAGTGCAGTTAAACTTGAAGTCTAGTAAGGGATCTCCCAAGCTTAAGATGATGACTTAAAGCCAAGGGGGAGATGATAGAACAAGTAACCAAGTCAGTCTCTCAGATTCTAGTAGTGATGTCATAACGGTATAAAATGTCAGAAAGGGAGGGTGAGACTCAACCCATTCCTATCTCAGTATTTTTCAGTGATCCCAATACATGCTCATGTCTTACATGTCAGTTCGATAATCATAGTTCATGTTCATGTATATGATAGAGAATCACGTGCTCCTCCAGATTCTTAAATGAGGAACTTCAGTTCATTCAGCAGTCGGGATCACATTCCATATGTTATGAACTCTAAATTGAGGTCATGCATCTCATGACTCATGTATTCACGCTTTATAGTGTGCTCACTTCCCATAAATCTATGCTATATACTTTATGATGGGCAAAATATAGTTCATAGCCATGTATGTCCCAATTCAGATCTTTCTTTGATAAATCCCGGATGTTGTTTTGCCATTCCTCAGGCCTCAGTTAAGTGTCAAGTTTCATATAATATCCTTCCATGCTTCAAGATCTTATGTTCTAATCTTTAGTAACTCCTCTTTATGTGATGATAGTGGTGATGAGCAAGTGTTTCTTGCTGATGGAAGATCCTAGTATGCTTGTTTTTAGATAAGGCCTTAAGTGTGAAGTAAGGTTGGGGGCAAGTCTTTGATACATGTGATGGATAGTGGAAAAGTTTGTGTGTGTATGTTTTTAGGGTAGCGCGTGGGAGTTATATTGACAATAGTTTAGAAACTATGTGAAGTATGTATTTATGGGTGGTTTCCTTGAATTTAACATGCGGTTATAAAATAGGCTTGAATGACATTTTGGAATTGCAGTGGAGGGTCGCAATATGCATTAGCGACTTCATATTAAGAGTTCAGAGTAGTCATTGAAGTGGTAAGGCATGTTATGCTTAGGATGTGATCTTTAAAAGAGGTATAGAAGGTGGCATCATATGGTTTAGAATAATAGAGTGGTGTAGCATGTTGTATTTTTGTGACTTAGAGTTAGGCTTGATCGTGGTGTAAGGATTAAGCTATTTTAGACATTAGTAGAAAAATTTGTCAATGCTCATATGAGAATTTTAAGCCGAATTGAATGAATATGATATTTATAGGGAATAGTATAGTTAAGGGATATTCGAGAAGTGTGCTAAGCTTGAAAGTAAGAAGTTGTATTGCCAAAGGTCTGGTAATTCTATCCTAATTTATGAGTTATTTGTCTATATTCCAGACTGCAGAGTAGTGTCAATGTTGTGATTTCCTTAGTTGGATGTCTTGTGTAATCCATACCCAAGATTCATGGCTCCATATTACTGCCAAAACTTCTTTAGAAAGAGTGTTGAAGAGATACTCCAGTTAAGTATGAAGGTCCTACATAATTCAGTCTGTATAGTCAGTAAGTCAATTTAACAGTCAGATTTGCATGACTTGTTTTCTTGTCTTTTCATTTGTTCATGCTACTTCAAATCTCAGACATGCTACTATACCAAGATAGAGTATACCAGAAGTTGTGAGCATAGCCCAATTCATGCATCATGCATTAGATTCATATTCCAGAGGTTCAGTTATGATTCAATTCATACGTGCCCTGTGCATCGCCTCAGTTTTCTGAGCATCTTAGTGAATTGAGCATTCATAGAGGCACATAGGGTCCTAAGGGGGAGATACCCCATTCAGTTGCATGCATAGATTCTTATTACAAGCTTCGCACCAGTTATCATTGCATATTCAGTCATACGTCATACGTCAGTTCAGTCAAATATGCATGCATTAGAAAAGTATGTCCAATAGAAAAAGTTTAGATTATCAGTGTATTCAGTTCTGCGTTCATGAGAACAACTCAGTAACAAATCCATGCATCATATATGCATGATTCATTATGAGAATTCAGCCTATGAGTCACTTCAGCTGTGTATTCCATGCCTCGGATATGCATGTACGGCATAAGCATTTAAAACATCTGTAGTTCCAATCTTATAATCATGTTTCTGATCAGTGTATTCTTTCTTAGGGAACATATCATGTCCGCATTATTCCATACCTTTAAGGCTTCAAAAAGTTCCTACCCATCATTCGAGGACGAATGATCCCAAGGGGGAGATAATGTAACACCCAGTAAAAGTCGTGCATGGATTAGCCTTTAATAGAGTACTCTTAGACTTAAAAACTTGCAAATTTTTCTAAGTATAATGAGGACTTAGAGTCATTTTAGCTAGCAATCTTCAGGATACAACTTTTCAACCTTCCCGACATCCGTTTTTAGATTTTCAAGTTGCGTACGATCGGGAAAGATCATAGTACATCTCGCATAAGTTTCAGAATTTTTCGGAACGCATAAGGCTGCGTTTGGATTTCAAAACTGTAGCAAAACGCATAGCCTATTGCCCAGTTTTCAGCATTTCAGGGTTAACTTCAAACGATCATAACTCCATGAATATAATGACCTGGGAGAGCTGCTACCTATCAAATGAAAGATCTTTGAGTATTCTTTCTAATCCAACTATTTTAATCCCAATCTAACATCTTAGTAAGGAGTTATACCCATTTTACTTAAGCCTGTCAGCTTGTCAACTGAGGGACAGTTTCGACTTTGTTTGTTCCTTACGAGCATTTTAGTTATTTCACCTCACCCAAATTTCGTCTATAACACCAGATTTAGCCCCCAATTCATCAAAATATAATCCTTTTCTTAAATTTTCTCTCAAGAACTCTCCTTAGGGTTTCGAACTAAAAACCCAAGCAACTCAAGATTCAACCGTGGGTTTTCAAAACAAATTGAAGATTTGAAATTCCCGCAACGCAGGCTTCAAGAAGCACCTATTATTTCTGCATATAGAGGTACTTGGGGTTATCTCAAAAATCTTATGGTCTTTAAAATTTATGTTTTCAAAATGGGAGTTTTGAAATTACGAATATGATTATGTTTTAAACGTTTTATGATATTGATTTGGTCTTTAGGCCTATTCCCAAAGTGATTTAATATAAGATATAAGAACATGCATGTATTCCGAAAATATGTTAACTTGAGAGCATGAATTATATGAAATCCTCTTGATATGATTTTGTTTTGAATTCTCATATGATATGAAATGTTTGAAATTATCTTGACAAGCATGACATGAGATATTTCGAAAATGGTTATGACTTTTGAGTTGCAAGGAGAGGGTTGTTTCATTGAAATATGATGAATATAATGGTTGCATGAAAGAATGATATGATATTGATGGCTTGCAAGTCGGGTATGATGATACCCTACAGAATATGATATGTGATGGAATTAAATGAAGTTGAATGCATTGATTTTTTCATGAGATAGGTGGATGCTTGAAGAAGGAGTTTGAGTGTAAGGTCTCATCGCTGGAAACTGTGTTTGCCGACATGCGAATTTGGTACCAGGCTAAGTGATCTTGTGTACTTGACTTTATGTCATTCCCAAATTGGGACTATGGTTAGGAGCCTAGGCTAAGTGATCTTCGGCACTACTATACTTTATTGGGTCGGGACACCCTGCTGTGTGATCTTGTGTGTCTTCCCCTCACTTATACTCTAATCTCGGCAGAAACCGAGGTTTGACAGTTGGTGTAAATGTTATATGTAGGGTATTCCACCTAGCTCAGCTGCATTACATTGTTGTTGAAACCTATTACATTTTGCCTATGTGTTTTCAAGTGATTTGATATGAAACTGCTTTATAATGGCTCTCACCTATATTTTGTAAAAATATTATGTTTTTGTTTCGATTTCTCTGCGTACCTGTAATTTTGTATTGACCCCCTTCCCTCCTAGGTTTGGAGGCACAGTCTAGAGGTCCAGAAAATCAGTAAATTCCTTAGACAGATTTGCAGAGTCCCTTGGTGAGCCTTCTATATTCCGGAAGGCCTAATATCTGGCAGTTTCATTGATCATTTATTAGTTTTGGGTCTACTGGGGGCCTTGTCCCAGTTTTCAGATAGTTACTTGTTTTAGTCATGTAGTAGAGATTTCTCATACTATTTTTGATATGTTAATTGAGATTGTGGGACATTATTCCCCATTATTATTTTCATATGATTCTTGACTATGTTTCCGTTATATTCTGTATCTTCCGCAATTCTTGTATCATATGAATTATGTGCATGATTACCAGACAGATAGGGGTGTTTCGGGCCTTTATGGTTTGGAATACTCATCACGGCCAGGGCCTCGGTTCGGGTTGTGACAGTCCTGAACAAAATTAAAGTTCCATTTTTCAGGAGGGTCCTGAACAAAAAGTAAAGTTCCATTTTCCAGGAGGGTCCTGAACAGAAAGTAAAATCCCATTTTTCAGGAGGGTCCTGAACAGAAAGTAAAATCTCATTTTTTAGGAGGATCCTGAACCAAAGTAAAATCCCATCTTTAAGAGGGCCCTGAACAAAAGTAAAATCTCATTTTTCAGGAGAGTCCTGAACAGAAAGTAAATTCCCATTTTTCAGTTGGATCCTAAACATAAAGTAAATTTCATGGATGTGCATTTCCAGTGGTAGTTGAATTAAGTGAAGCAAATTTGCCCCTATTTCAACAAAGAAAATTTGTCAGTTAAAAACTTTGTGGTGGTTTCTAGCACTTGGCTTTCCTGACACCTGTTCCAGTGTACATTCCTTTTATTTTGTTTCAGATTGCTGGCACTTTTCCCTGCTTTACCGTGTCATTGACCCAAACACAGATTAAGGAAAATGACTCTGAAACAAACACAATATCTCTGCTTTGTCATGCTCTTCAGATAAACCCTTTGAACCTTGGTATTTCTATGAGTTCACAGACTTGTCTATTGACAAAACTTTCTACATGCCTTGTTCTGACTTACCATCTTGTTTCTTTCATGGGCTGGCCCTTTGTCTTGATTTGTGTAATTGAAGAAGCTGGTAGCCAGTTTTGAAATCTTTTCTCACTTGTTTTGACATGGACTTAACTCAAAGACGAGAAAAATAACAGCAATTTTTGTTTTATTAGGATAACTGACTCAAGAAAAATAAAAATATACTTAAAGAGAAGAAAGAAACGACAATGAATGTCCCCATAGAAAAAATGAAAGAAAAGTTTATCTGAAAATGACAGTCAATTCTAATGATTATGACATGCATATCGGATTTAACTGCCTGATCTTTCTATCCAAAACTTTCTACCAATTGTTGTTGAATTAATGACCTCAAAGGTGAGTTTCTTTCTTAGGTCAATTGCATTTAAGACCTCATTCGGCTAGTGTCCCATTGAATGGTTTTTGCCAACAAGCCTCTCTTATTTTTCTTTTCTCATCTCACCATTGCCTTATGGTGTCTGTGAGGGTTTTTTGCCAATGAGACTCTCTTATTTTTATTTATCTCAAATTACCATCGTCTTATGGTGTTTGTGAGGGTTGTCACTGATAAGACTCTCTCATTTTTTATCTCCCTCAACTTACCATTGCCTTATGGTTCCCGTGAGGATTTTCACCAATAAGACTCTCTCATTTTTATTTCTCTCAACTCACTATCGCCTTATGGTGCCCGTGAGGGTTTTTACCAATAAGACTCACTCATTTTCATTCTCTCAACTCACTATCGCCTTATGGATCCCCCGAGGGCTTTCACCAATAAGACTCTCTCATTTTTATTTCTCTCCTGATTCCTTATACTGAGGAAGACAAGTAGTTCTCAAAATATGTCATCACATCCATTGCATGCTTAGCCTTAGAATTTTCAAAGATTGATCTGAAGGTCTTTCTTTGGTTGTAACTTTCCTTTTGGATAGGGTTAGAAAGAAAAGATGGCATGGGGACCAAACGACACTTGAAGTGGGGTTGAACTTACAACTTTTGGAATCGACTCAAACAATGAGGATTAACTCATACCTAGTTTCTTTTGACTGGGAAATTCTAAATTGTTTATTTGGTTGGACCGAGCCCAAAATAGGGTATCCTACGTATCTCACCCCTGAGAGAGGAGAATCAGGTTATGCGTAGTTCTGACAGCTTGTTCTCTTGCTTGATTCTAATTTTTGTTTCTTCTTCTTTTTTTTCTTTTCTCTTTGGGATTTTTTGTATGACCTTATTTTTCATACTCTTCTCTTTTCTTCTTTTTTTGGAAACATTTTTTTCTCGACACTTTTCTTTTGAGTTTTACTGACTCTATCTTGATTCCAAAAGAGGGGTATGAAAGAAAATAGGACTAAAGCTCAAATGGGGTAAACAAAGGATGACACAATGTTTGGATAGCAGAATGAAATTCCTTCGTCATATCAATCCTTGAAAATGCAAGTACATATCATGTAATATGAAAGTGAAGGATGAAGATCATTTGTGACATCTTTTGCAGCATTAACTTTGGCTGAGTCTGTGTGTCACTATTTCTTCTGCGCTTTTCTAGCATACAATTCCACTTTTGTTGCACATTCCTCACCTTGAATGACTTATGATTTTGTGGAGCTGATTTTTGTTTTGTTCACGCAGCCACTATTTGACCTAATTGAGACATATCTTTCAATTGATGACGAAGTTATTATTGTGATTCTCAAAATAAGTGCCTTAATTTTCAAAGAAGGCTTCAACTTGTCACCAAATGTCTCAGCACTCTACCTATTTCCTCAGATGTTCTCTTTTACTAACTTAAACCTCTGATTCAATGTCTCATGGTTAAATTGGATTTTAAGATCTGACTGAAAATTCCGCTAGCATGTCATATCACTAGAATCAACATAAAATGCACTATGTGAAGAAAACAAACAAACAACACATATTTAAAACACAAAGAAAAAGGGACACTTCGGTTAGTTGAAATAAAAGAGAAAAGGGTTTGAACATAAGCGACAAAGGGACAAAACAAGATGGATCCCGAACTACAACCCTGAAATAATTCAGAAAACAGAAAACAAAACAAAACAAACTACCAAACCTCTTCCTAGTAGGGAGGGGGGTGACTTCTCAATTGCTCAACATGAAAAATTAGCCACTGCTTCCCTCAATGTCAATGTTCTGAACCATAATTGATCCATCTTGAATCATCTTTTCAATTTCTCTTTTCAAATCTTGGCAATCTTCAATACTATGACCCCGATCATCAAAATGATATGCACATCGTAAATTAGGATCAAAATTTCTTGAATGGGGATTAAGGCCCATTGTACGAATCTCTGAAATAATCTGGCATACGACTCTCCAATTAGTGTGAAGATATCTCTCAATTTTTGCCTCATTTCGTTGTGTGGCTTGAATCTAAAATCGGGCATAGAAGAGCTTTGGTAGGTTTATGAAGTCGAAGGGTGACTCTGAGGAGTTGGTGTGCGCCATTGTGAGTAAGGAGGGAGTTGAACATATGGTTATGCGCAATATACTAGATATAGAGGTGGGGAAATAGATTATAATAGATTTTGGGAGGGATTATAGAGAGCTTGGGTATGAACTTGGGCCTGATACTGACGGCAATGATGACGTCGTTTTCATGGATATGCCCATTCTCCAGCTATAATAGTAGTGTCATCTTTCTTATTCTTCTTCCCTCTAGGTTCCCTTAATTGATTGCAATATTGTCCCAAATGTTTCACAGATTCCTCATGCCCATCTTGCTCCTCAAATTTCGACATCTCAAAGATTGGAGGAAGGTTAGAATTTGAAGGCATGCCTTAGTCTTTGTATGAAACATCTTCTTTACCTGCAGGTCCTAGAAAATTTTTCATAGCATTTTCTGCACTCTTCATTTTTCCAACAATTTTCTTCGATTGTTTTGGTACGCTGGACTTCTTGGTAAGAAAATTTGGTGGTCCAGTTAACTAAAAAGCAAGCTCAAGAGTATAAAAATGATCACCAAGAGTATTGAATATAGGTTCACTAGCAGCATGGGGACACACAACCATTGGGCAAGCTAGTGTAGAAGTCCCAGTAGAGGATTGAGCAACAAGATCACAAATGACATGTGGTGTTGTGAATGTAGCAGGCTTATGCTGAAGAGCTAGAGGAAAAGTGGTGGAAGTATTGAGATGCTTTTTGGCTTGGAATGAATTCTGAGTTATGTTGCGGTGCATCAACAATAGTAGAAAACTGACTTTGAGATTTTGGTGGGAAAATCATGATATTTATAGGATCAATAAAGGGAAATGGAGGAGGAGGCAACCCACTAGCCTAAGCTCGATGGATTTCAGTCATTTGTTGTCTTAGCCTCCTAATCTCTTGCTTCAAACTCTCATATTCCTGATTCTTTGTTTGATCCATGATGTCACTCTCTATATCTTTGATAGACATAACTAACCCTTTGGATTTGGTGTGAGGTGAAGGATCATCCAGAATGCCACAAACCAACCACCTTAAACTGACTCAACAAAAAATAACAAATGTGTTAGGGTTCAACACTTTTTCAAAACCTCTTTTTCCTTCTTTGTTTTTTTTTTGAAAAGATCACTGAACCCAAGAAAGGCGCCTACGTATCTCACCCCCGAAAGTGGAGAATCAGGTGTGCGTAGTTCGTGAGTCTTGCCAAAAAGACCAATTGATTCTTTTTCCTTTATTTTTTCTTTTTCTTGAAACTTTAAGAAAAAAAAAAGAAAATAACAATTTGTCAAAACAATTGACGAATTTTTTTTTGCATTTTTCAGGTTTAAACTCCCTATACAAAATGAAACCTATGATTACCAAAGAAAAATCTTTTGTGATTTTCGATTTTGAATTTCATAGGAAAATGAAGCTTGAAAATATTAAAGAAAAGCCTTTTTGTATTTTTCTTTAGAGACGTATATGACACCTATTCTAGATGAACAATGAAGAGAATCTTTTTGAATTTTTCAAATTCCTGTACAAAATGAAATCTACGATTACCGAAGAAAATATTTTTGGATTTTCGATTTTGAATTTCATATGAAAATGAAACTTGAACCTATTAAAGGGAAATATTTTTTTTGTTGTTTTCTTTTAAAGGTGTACATGAGACACCTACTCTATATGAAGAGTGAAGAAAATCTTTTTTTTTTAGATTTTTGAAATAAGATCCCCGAACTCACAATAGGCTGCCTACGTATCTCACTCCTGAGAGAGGAGAATCAGGGGTGCGTAGTTTGTACAAATTGGACAATTAAGGATTAAATGACAAACTAAACCCCGAATTGAGAGACACAGAAAATAATATCTTTTTGGGTTTTTAATCAGAAACTAACACCAACAACTATGAAAGGAAAAATCCTTTTGATATTTTCGTTATATAAAAATGTACAAAGCTCTTATTGAAAGGAAAAAATATTTTTGGAGTTTTCAAATTGTGAATACTTACTAAAGAAATAAAAGGAAAATCTTTTTAACGTTTTTGATTTTTCGGAAAATGAGTGCAAAAAGTAAAAAAATATTTTTTTTTCGAATTGTGATAAACAAAAGCCATAAAGAACCATAAAAACTACCAAATCTCTTTTTTTATTTTTTTCACTCTTTTTTCTTCCTTTTTTTTCAACAATTTCTTGCCTACACACTTTGCTTCTAACTCATGTTTTTGCCCAAATCAGTCTGTTATATGACCTCGTTACCCTGAGAGATGCAACATTTAGCACGTAGGGATGCTTTAGAGGTGAGTCTCCTACATGGGTCCCGCTAGATCTCAACATGATGCAAATAAGCATGACCTAAAGGCTGATCTACGCTGGGGTTCACTAACAAGGCTGTTCGGGGGAACGTATGGTCGATAGTGGGTGCGCTAGCTTTCCACCCACTCTATACCAGCCGACGGCTTCCCCGCTTAAAAATAAGGATGACTTAACTATAGGTCGTGTACACAGCGTGTACTACGGACTTGTTGGAGAAAGAATGACTCGGGTTATGCACATGATACCAGATATAATGTGGTAACACATAAGATAAAAACTGTAAAAAAAGAGCACGTAGGTACTTGACAATGAAAAACATGATAACACAAAACAACACAAACGTCTATACACCCATAATACCAAACTAAGCTGATACAACTCCAAAAATAAGCTCAAATTCTGAAATGATCCCCAGTAGAGTCGCCAGAGCTGTCACACCCCCTTTTGACTCCAAAATATTTCTATTTAAGTTCGAAAGAGTTTTTATTATTAAAGTGTCAAAATGAAAGTTTATTTAGAAAAAGGACTTTTTATATTCAAAACTCAGAGACGCCAGTTGGCATAAATCGGATGTGCCAAGTCACCGTTGGATATCCTTTTCAAAATGTTATGAATCTTTAAACTGGTTTGTGAACAAAGATTCCAGCTAAGGAATTCTGTTGACCGAGGAGAAGGTGTTAGGCACCCCTCGGTTCCGTGGTTTGAGCACGGTCGCTTGGTGGAGAGTTTTGGCTAATTTGAACACTATGAGACGTATAAACCAAACAAACATGCAAAATAAACAATCACACCAAAACAAAACAAATCCAAAAAATAATGTTCAGTCCGAGTTATACAGTACAGAAAATAAAAAAATAAAGAAATATAAAATCCTATTCTAAACTAATCCTAGACTAAACTCCAATGCGTTGGGAATTCATCACGAACGTCCTCCGAGTACAAAATACCTTGAGGCATTCCCCAGATAAAAAAAATACAAGTACTTCGAGGCATTCCCCGATCAAATGATACAAGTGATCCAAAAGTATATAGCAAAAAACCATTCAATCACAAAAATCAAATATTCCATCAATCCACAATCCCTAAATTCACCTACCCGACCTACGTTTACCTGTCTAAGCTCGATCTATCGCATTCATTCTCATCCTTAATTGAACCAAATGAAAACCGACCAAAATTTAAGTACACAACTTTTATCAACTTTTTAATTCCACCCCAAATTATGATTCAACCCCAATTTGAGTCCAAGTTCTTTGATTATTCCAATTCACAAAAATCAATCAATCGATATCGACAAGCAACCACGATGATCCAAAACATATCAAAACCAACAAAATAAAATCAACACAAAATGATTTTATCATACCAAGTATCACACAATTCAAAATTAATTGAGAATAAAATTAAAAATGAACCTTAATGCCCCTTTTATTCAATCAAACGGAGGAGCTTCACGGATTCGGAACCTCAACTTAACCGACATTGAAAAATATCCTATTTGGTGTCGAATTTAACCCCGAAACAGGTTTGAAAACCAATTGAAAGCTAAATCACAAGCTAACTTGCGGACCTCGATCAACAAATCAAATGAACCAAAGGAAAGCTTGAAAAGAGGTATGGACTGACGGTACTGGTCGTCGATTTTGGTGATGATGGAGATCTGGCAGACTACAGAATCACTAAAATAGGTCTCTTTGGATATTTGCCGGAGAAACAATCCAACCACCCATCTCTGATCTCTACTTTCTCTCTCTCCATCTCCCTATCTTTTCGCTCAACCTCTCCCTCTCTCTATCAAACTTGTCCTGGTGTTGTGTTTGTGTGCTTGTTACCGTGAGGGTGAGTATCATCAAGAAGAAAAGGATAATAGATTTTTCTTTTTTAGTTTTGTGTATTGATGATGGAGTAGTCTGTGGAATCTCAATTGGAGAAGATGGTGGATGATCTCCTTCTTTTTGTGTGAATGAATTTTTGGTATGGTTTTTCTATCTGAGAATGTGATTATAATGATGATATGTGTATATATGTATTTATCGCCACATCCTCTTTCCCCAATCCCAATCCCAAGCCTATGTCCAAGCTCCATATATTCCTCCCCACCATTACTACCCTCCGCAAAACCCACCATATGCCATTCCACCCCCTTTGTACACAGTATATAGAATGCAACCATATGCCCAAACCCCTTTTTACCCACAATGGTGCGCACAAGCTCCACAAAATCGTCCATCAGCTCCTCCAAATTACCAAAACCCCTCTAGACTTGGTTTCCCATCCAGGCCTGAGTACAAGAAGGAAAAGGCGGTCAAAAATCAGTTCACACCTCATGGGGAGTCATATGCTAGTTTTTTTGATAGGTTAAGAAAGATGAAGGTCTTAAGCCCAATTCAAGAATGGCTTACAAATCCGCCTTCGAGGAATCTCGATTATTCTTTAAGGTGTAAGTACTGTTTTGACATGCTAGCCACGATATCGAGAAATGCTGGCATTTAAAGAGAGTTATCCAAGATTTAATTGAACCAAATGATCAAGTTTGAGCATGACAGGCAAGAAGTGGTTATTATAGTGAAGGGGATTTGTCTGCCTATGAAGATTATCCTTCGTTCCTTATTGAAGAAAACAATGTAGAAGAGACATTTTTCTATCAAACTTTTGATACAGTGCTAGTAGATCGTATCCTTGGAGGACAGGTTATCCCGGGGCCACAATTGTCTTCCACTTCTATTATGATGGTGAGTGAGCTTTTGAAATAAGGATTTATGCCAGGGAAGGGTTTGGGAATGTCTCTACATGGTATCGTTCGTCCCATATGTTCGAGAGAGAACATGGGCACTTTTGGTCTGGGATTTGAACCTACGGCTGAAGATTTGAAGAAGGCCAAGGGTAGGAAAAAGGAAACATGGTCACTCCCTCGCCCAATGCCGCTACTCAGGGAATCATTTGTCAAGAGCGATGTCATGAAACCTATAGAATTTGAAGCTGAATTAGTTGGTGACTTCCTGAACCTACTGATTGATGTTGACATGGTTGAAACGGAAGAGGGTACCAACAAGGCGGATGTGCTATTCATAGGTCCTGAGGTCTAGCTCAACAATTGGGAAGTCACTCCTCTCCCCATCAGGAGGAAGTTTTGGTAGTTCATTTTGTTTTTATTTCTATTTATCCGAGTCATTCCGGGGTTGTAATTCAGAATTTAGCTTGTTTACATTCTATTGTCATTTGTGTTTAAACCCTCATATCTTTCCCTTTTTAATGAAATGCAATGTGCCCTTATTTTGTGTCTAATATATTTTGTTTTCGTCCTTTTCTTTATACAGTTCTCTTTATGCTGATTCTAATGACATGACATGCATGCTGAATTTTTAGCCTGATCTTAAAATACAAACTAATCAAGATATAAGGAAGCAAGAGGTGGAATATTATGAAGAAAAGGCACTAGAAGAAATAAGCAAAGAGTTGGAACAGTTTGAAGGCAAACCAAATCTCAATTTGAATGAAACTGAGCCAATAAATCTAGGGAATCAAGAAGATGTTAGGGAAACTAAAATCAGTGTACATGCTTTGCCGCAGCTAAAAGATGGAATGATTCAAGCATTAATTGATTATAAGGATGTTTTTGCATGGTCTTATGATGATATGCCTGGTTTAAGCACTAAATTAGTGTCTCATAAATTGCCAACTGATTCTACATTCCCCCTATGAAACAGAAGTTGAGGAAGTTTAAAACTGATGTAAGTATCAAAATCAAAGAAGAAATCATGAAACAACTTAAAGCCAAAGTCATTCGAGTGGCTAGTTATCCTATGTGGTTATCCAATGTTGTTCCTGTCCTAAAGAAAGATGGAAAAATTTGAGTATGTGTTGATTACCGTGATTTGAACAGAGCAAGTCGGAAGGATGATTTTCCGTTACCCAATATCCATATTTTACTGGACAATTGTGCTAAACACGAGGTTGCCTCTTTTATGGATTGTTATGCTGGATACCACCAGATCATTATGGATGATGAAGATGCGGAAAAGACGTCTTTTATCACAACATGGGGGACTTATTTCTATCGAGTGATGCCGTTTGGTTTGAAGAATGCTAGAGCAACATACATAAGAGCCATGACCACTATGTTTCATGATATGATGCATAAGGAGATTGAGGTCTATGTAGATGATGTGATTATTAAGTCAAAAAGTCAGGATGACCATGTTAAAGATTTAAGAAAGTTCTTTGAAAGGATTCGCAGGTATAATCTCAAGTTCAACCCGCAAAATGTGTATTTGGAGTTTCGTTTGGAAAGCTATTGGGGTTTGTAGTCAGCCGCCAGGAAATTGAATTAGATCCCTCAAAAATCAAAGCCATTCAGGATTTGCCCCCGTCCAAGAATAGGACAGAGGTAATGAGTTTACTTGGTCAACTGAATTACATCAGAAGGTTTATTGCTCAACTCACAACCGCTTGTGAGCCCATATTCAAGTTGCTGAAAAAGAGTGTTGTGGTAGAATGGACTGAAGAATGTCAGGAAGCGTTCAATAGAATCAAAAGATACTTGTCAAATCTACCTGTGCTGGTACCACTGGAGCCTGGTAGGCCTTTGATCTTATATTTCTCAGGGACAATTCTTTCGGTTGTGTCCTGGGTCAACATGATGTCACAGGCAAAAAGGAGCAGGCTATTTATTATCTTAGCAAGAAGTTCACCGCATATGAGGCCAAGTATACTCTTCTTGAAAGGACGTGTTGTGCCCTAACTTGGGTAGCACAGAAGTTGAAGCATTATCTTTCATCCTACACTACTTATCTCATCTCCCACATGGATCCTTTGAATTATATCTTTCAGAAGCCTATGTCGACCGGTCGTTTGGCAAAGTGGCAAATATTGCTTACCGAGTTCGACATTGTATATGTGACTCGAACCGCCATAAAATCCCAAGCCTTGGCAGATCATCTTGCTGAGAATCCCATTGATGAAGAGTACGAGCCATTAAAGACATATTTTCCTGATAAAGAAGTGTTGTGTGTCGATGAAGTCGTTATAGATGCTGATCCAGGTTGGAAGTTATTCTTTGATGGAGCTGTCACACCCCTTTTTGACTCCAAAATATTTCAATTTAAGTTCGAAAGGGTTTTTATTATTAAAGTGTCAAAATGAAAGTTTATTTCGAAAAAGGACTTTTTATATTCAAAACATTATGAATCTTTAAACTGGTTTGCGAACAAAGATTCTAGCTAAGGAATTCTGTTGACCGAGGGGAATGTGTTAGGCACCCCTTGATCCTGTGGTTTGAGCACGGTCACTTGGTGGAGAGTATCGGCTAATTTGAACACTATGATACGTATAAACCAAACAAACATTCAAAACAAACAATCACACCAAACCAAAACAAGTCCGAAAAATAATGTTCAGTCCGAGTTATATAGTCCAAAAAATAAAAAAATACAGAAATATAAAATCCTATTCTAAACTAATCCTAGACTAAACTCCAATACCTCAGGCCTTCATCACGAACATCCTCCGTGTACAAAATACCTCAAGGCATTCCCCGGATAAAAATAATACAAGTACTTCAGGGCATTCCCCGGTCAAATGATACAAGTGATCCCAAAGTATATAGCCAAAAGCCATTCAATCTCAAAAATCAAATATTCCATCAATCCACAATCCCTAAATTCACCTACCCGACCTACGTTTACCTATCTAAGCTCGATTTATCGCATTCATGCTTATCCTTAATTGAACCAAATGACAATCGACCAAAATTTAACTACACAACTTTTATCAACTTCTTAATTCCACCCCAAATTATGATTCAACCCCAATTTGAGCCAATTTCTTTGAATATTCCAATTCACAACAATCAATCAATCGATATCGACAGGCAACCACGATGATCCAAAAAATATCGAAATCAACAAAATAAAATCAACACAAAATGATTTTATCATACCAAGTATCACACAATTCAAAATTAATTGAGAATAAAATAAAAAATGAAACTTAATGCCACTTTTATTCAATCAAATGGAGGAGCTTCGCGGATTCGGAACCTCGACTTAACCTACTTTGAACAAAATCTTATTTGGTGTTGAATTTAACCCCGAAACAGGTTTGAAAACCAATCGAAATCTAAATCACAAGCTAACTCGTGGACCTCGATCAACAAATCAAACGAACCAAAGGAAAGCTTGAACGGAGGTGTGGACTGACACTAATGGTCGTCAATTTTGGTGATGACGGAGCTTCAGTGGACTACATAATCACTGAAATGGGTCTCTCCGGATATTCCCCAAAGAAACAATCCAATCACCCATCTCTGATCTCTACTTTCTCTTTCTCCAGCTCCCTCTCTTTTCGCTCAACCTCTCCCTCTATCGATCGGACTTGTCCTGGTGTTGTGTGTGTGTGCTTGTTACCGTGAGGGTGAGTATCATTAAGAAGAAAGGATAATGGAGTTTTCTTTTTCAGTTTTGTGTATTGTGATGGAGTGGTCTGTGGAATCTCAATTGGAGAAGTTGGTGGATGATCTCATTTTCCTTTTTTTTTTTGTGAATGAATTTTTGGTATGGTTTTTCTATCCGAGAATGTGATTATGATGATGATGTGTGTATATATGTATTTCATCGCCTTAAAACAAAATGGTTCCTTTTGGGCTTTCCTTGAAGTTTCCTAGTGGGGTCCTTTCTAATGTTTATCCCTTTTTGCCTTTGTAGACAAGAAATATGAGGGGGAAGGGGTCACGTGGGTATGGGGTATTGGGGGTAGGGGTATGGGTAATGTGTCTTCTTTTAATTGAAAGGGTTGTTAGGATTTTAAAAAGAATAAAAGTTTGTTAGGGATTTTGTTGAGAGTTATTTTTTGTTGCTAGGATGTTAAAAAGAATAAAAGTTTGTAAGGGATTTTGTTGAGAGTTATTTTTTTGTATTTTTGTGGGATGTAATTACATGGGTGAGGGTACACGGTAGGATAAGGTAAAAATGGGTAAAACAATATTGGGGAGGGACGAAATTACATGTCTACAAGAGCAAGTGTCTTGATGGGGTACTCTAGCAGTCAGAAGGGATATCTGATATATGATATGTCTTCTAACATCTTCTCTTTGAGTGGAGATGTGTCATTTAGGGAAGATATATTTCCATTTAAACTGCTCAAGAATCAAACTCAGTCACCTCATCATATCTTTCCTTTGGAAGACCAATATCTAGTGCTAGGTGATGCTGGGACATCTCTGCAAATTCCAGTAACTAGGTCACCTCAAGGGGTTCCTGATTCAGTTAATCAGCTTGAGCAACAACTGCAGGTTGTTCCTACTCCTGCACAGTCTATAACTCGGTGTATTAAAGAAGACCAACTAGAGGTCATCCTACTCCTGCACAATCACAGTCTATAACTTAGGTGCATCAAAGAAGATCAACTAGAGATCAAGGGGCTCCTAAGTTAGATAATCAGTAAGAGCAGCAACTGTAGGTTGTTCCTACCCTTGCACAGTCCATAACTCAGACTTCTGCACCTCAGGATCAAAGAAGATCAACTAGAGGTAGAAAGCCGCCAGTATGGATGAATGACTTTGTTTCCAAAAGTACAAAGAAAGCACCTCATGCTCTTGTTAATCATGTGTCATATGATAAACTCTCATCATCCTATAATAGCTATGTGCTGAAAACTTCATGTGTTGCTGAACCTAGAAGTTACTCTAAGGCCTATAAAAATCCTAGATGGGTGGAAGCAATGAAAAATGAGATAGAAGCTTTAAATTCCATCATACTTAGGAGATTGTTACTCTGCCTAAAGGAAAGAAGTCTATTAGTTGCAAGCACCAAGTTAATGGAATACCAAGTTATCAAAGGTATTGCTAAGAGCCCAATTCACTCAGAGTCAATATGATCCATCCTTATACATTAGAAAGACATCATAAGGAGTCACTCTTGTGCTAGTATATGTTGATGATATGCCCTTTCCTCTTCCGATGTGGGATACTTAACACTCCCCTACACGCCTAGGCTAACTGGAGCTTGGACAGCACGCCTAGGCTAACTAGAGCATGGACAATATATGGGGGGCCACCATCGGTGAACAAAGATTGGGATGGGCCTGGCTTTGATACTATGTGAAAATTGGTCTTGGGCCTACCTCACACCCCAAAAGCTAGCTCATGAGGGGAGGATTTACCAAGACCATATAAGGAGACCAAGGACCCTTTAAACCCATCGATATGGGACTCCAACAAAACTGATAGAAGAAACTAAGGCAATTCTACACCAAAACTTCAGGATGAAAAATCTAGGTGAGCTGAGATTTTTCCTTGGAATAGAATTTGCAAGATTTGATAAAGGGGTGTTAATGCACCAAATAAAATATGCATTGAATTACTATCTGAGTTAGGCTTAACAACAGCCAAGCCTGCAGCTACTCCAATGGATTATAACATCAAACTAACAACTAACAGTTTGATTAGTATGTCAAGCAAGGATAGTCTACCACCAACCAATCAAGTTGCTTATCAGAAATTGATTAGTAAGTTGTTTATTTAACTATGACAAGACCAGACATAGCCTTTTGTGTTCAAACATTAAGTCAGTTTCTTCAATATCCTAAGAAGTCACACATGGAGGTAACACTTAGAGTTGTGAAGTATGTTAAAAATCAACCAGATGTTGTCTAGTGATACAAATGCAAAGTGAGTGCTTATTGTGGTGCAGCATCCTGTCTTCAAACTAGAAGATCTGTAACTGGCTATTTTGTGAAGGTTGGAGAATCAATAGTATCCTAGAAATCAAAGAAACAAACTAATGTTTGCAAGAGCTTAGCTGAGGCAGAATTTAGAAGTCCTGCAGCAGTAGCAACAGAGTTGATATGAATTCTAGGTCTGATGAAGGAAGTTGGAAGTGAAGTAGTGCTACCTGTCAGTGATAGCAAGTCTGCTCTACAAATATCAGCAAATCCAAAATATCATGGGAGGATAAAACAAACTGATATAAATTGCTTCTTTATCAGGAAAAACTTGTTCAAGGGAAAATCTGGACTCACTATACTCCAACTCAAGATCAACCTGCAGACATGCTAACTAAGGGGCTGACAAGAGCACAAGAAGTTCATCTCAATGACAAGCTAGAAATTTGTGACATTTTCACACCTTCCTAGCTTGAGGGGGAGTGTAGAATATGTAAAGAATGCAGCAGAACAATGAAGAAAGAGTAATTTTCAATTTTCTGTTATAACTGTTTTTTTGGCATGGACAGTTTAGCGGCTAGGTAGTTAGTTGGTTAGCTCATAAACAAGTCTATATTTAGAATTCAAGTGTACATTGAATGATCATGATGAATATACAACTCTACTCTTCTATCTCTAATGATCTTAATCTCTTCTTTACTTCTTTCTCCTTCTTCCTAAATCTGTACTCCCTCTTCTTTTTCTTCTACAGGAAGTGTCCTACTATCTGGTTTAATTACTACATACTCAAAGTTGGAACTTTGAATGTTTACGTATTATGCCTTTTTATGTATAATAAGAAATATTTGTTGTTGTGTGTACTGAATTGCAGCGTTTCCCGTGTCTACGAAGGCTAGATCTCAGCGACTCACAAAACCTGATGCAAACACCAGATTTCAGTGGGATGCCAAATTTGGAGAATTTGTATTTGCTGTCATGTAAGAGTCTTAAAGAGGTTCACCATTCCCTGGGAAATTGCAGAAAACTCATCCAATTATATTTGTATAATTATGAAAGCCTTGGGAGGTTTCCATGTGTTAGTGGGGAATCTCTTGAATATCTGAATCTGGAGTTTTGCTCTAGTTTAGAGATATTTCCAGAAGTGATGGGAAAAGTGAAGCCTCTTCTATTGAGTACCTAACTCAGGGAGAGATCCACTTGGGTAATATGGAAAATCTTGTAGCTCTTCCAAGCAGCATTTGCTAGTTGAAATGTTTGGTGAAGCTGGATATGTCCTATTGCTTTAAAGTTGAAAGCTTGCCAGAAGAGATAGGTAATTTAGAAAACTTGAAAAAAACAAAATGAAGCCCTGTTCTATTGAGTACCTAACTCAGGGAGTGTTATTTGTGTTCCCTCGGGTGAATGAAGGGTTACGCTCCTTGGAAATTCTGAATCTGAGTTTCTGCAATCTAATAGATGGAGGACTTCTGGAAGACATTGGATGCTTACATTCTTTGGAAGAGTTAACACTTAGTGGAAATAATTTTGAGTATTTTCCTCAAAGCATAGCCCAACTTAGTGCTCTTCGATTCTTGGGCTTATCACATTGCAAGAAGATTAATTTTGAACTTATCGTGGGGATGAAAAACTTGGAGGCTTTGAATCTCAGTTACTGCAATCTAATAGATAGAGAACTTGCGGATGACATTGGATGCTTATCTTCTTTGAAAGAGTTGGATCTCAGTGGAAATAATTTTGAGCATTTGCCTCGAAGCATAGCCCAACTTGGTGCTCTTCGGTGCTTGGACTTATCACATTGCAAGAGGCTTACACGCTGCTAGAATTTCCAGTTCTATTAGATACAATAGAAGCAGATTGGACAAATTATTGGATCTGTAATTCGTTATTTCAGAATATCTCATTTGTGCAGCATGACATCTCTGCTTCAGACTCCTTGTCACTAAGAGTGATAACAGGTTGGCGATGGCATGGGATGCCAATGTTCCCATACCAGGGAATTGATGGTGTGTCAGTCAATTTGCCTGATAATTGGTACATACATGATAGCTTCTTGGGATTTGCTGTATGTTACCATGGCACATTAATGGACATCACAGCTCACTTGATTTCCTCATCTGATGATGATGGGGTGTCGTGTATCACCCGGAAACTTGTCTTATCCAACCATTCAAAATACACTCTAGAACTTCCTGGTATTCATTTTTCTTGATACCTTTTTCCGGTTTGTGGGATCTTTCTAACGCAAATGGAAAAACACCAAACGACTATAGGCACATCATGTTATCTTCCTCCGAGAAAAAAGAGTATGAATTCCATTTGCTGTATAAAGATGAACCAACGGTTTAGGCCTTGTTACAAATAAGGGAAAATAATGCTGATATGATGATAGTGAGCACCATGATGAAGCCAGTTGCTCCTCTTCTAAGAAACAAAGGTCACCATTAGCTGCGAAGTAAGTACTTGTTTTCTTTTTGTAGTTAGCTGCAAAGTCTTCTCCAAAAACCGGTCAATTTTTTCTTTCTTTTTCCCTCTTTGTTTCCTCTATTTACAGGAGCTCGTCAATGAATGATTTAGATTTTATTGTCTCCATTTATGTTGGATTAACCAAGGTAAGTTAAAGACTAACAAGAAGTTTGACTTGTTTTCTTTTTCTTGTTGGTAGTGAAATTGTGGTCTCGACTATTTGCTATATTCTTATGATTCTTTCTTCTTCCCCCCTATTAGGGAGCTCATTGATGGGTGATTTGCATATCGTTGGTGAGTTTTTCAATTGATTCCCCACCTTGTCTTACGATGATGTAAAAGCCACTATTTAAGTAATGGATGCCAGAAATTTATGCTGCAGTTTTGAAAAGATCTTAAGAAGTGCAGACAATACTAATACAGTCACAAAAAAGAAGAACGAAAATCCTTGATATTCCACTGGCTTTTCCTATCAAAGTGAATAATCTAAAAACTAAGATTTGATGCCATAAAAAGTAATGTATAACTATGCTCAAATTTCCTTATGGACAATTTCTTTTTACAATTTAACTGGCTCTAAAACGGTTTGTTCAAATAATTATGTCGTTTCTTTAACTAGTTTCGCGCCTTTTCAGTGAGAATCAAGGACTAGGATTTCTCCTCCGCAAATAATTATCATATTCGTTTTGAAGTATCATGGTTTTCTTTTAACAGATGAATACTTCAATGTTATTTCCATTGTTCTTATTTTATTATCGAAAGGTAATGATCATGTTCTATCTTTACCAACACAATTCTGCTACATGTGGGGTACTTCCTTATATCATCATTCCTTCAAACTACTCTCGTATACTCTCCATCAGAAACTGATGCTCACCTTTCTACTTGCGAAATAATTTGTATTAATAGATGAGGATGCTTCTGCAGAGAAAAGGCAAAGTGCTATAACATCAGATAAATGACGAACTGCTAGCTGTGGTTTAGTTAAGATGTAACGCCCCGCATTTCGGGCTACAATATAGACCATGATTCCGATGCATTAATAATCCCGAAGCCATAAATCCTACGCCAATGTGGCATGTTAATTATTTGTGTAGTATGTGAATCCATTCATGCTTGAATTTAGACCATAGAGGTCCTTCAACTCAAGGATGAGTTGAAACTATTTCGATCGATTAAGTTTTAGTGGACGTTGTAATTTGTGTCAGCTTCCATCAACCATAACTCTCTGTATATGTCGAATTAGAGAGCCTACTATGTGTCAAATGATAGGTCTTCGAGTTACCTTTCCAACGATACCAATTTTTCTAAAATCCGGCACCCGAGCAAGAAGTTATGGCCTTTCAAAGTAGTATGCGTCGCCTAACCAATCGCACATGGCCCCTGGAAAACATAGGCGATAGCATAGGCGGAACCTATATAAACATAGGTGATAGCATAGGCGGTGCCTATGTAAAGGTTTCAAGTGACTTAAACACTCCGTTTATGGGGCAAAATGGTCCTTTTCCACCCTTTCTTAGCCCTAAACACGAAATTCAGTTCCAAAGACCCCAAAATACACCTTCATTCATCAAAAGTGCTCAAGGATTCTCCTTAGGGTTTCAAAATAAAAACCCAAGCAACTCAAGATTCAACCGGGGGTTTTAGAAACTAATTGCATATTTGGAATCCCCAGAACGTAGGCTTCAAGAAGCGCCTATAATCTTCGCATATAGAGGTACGTGGGGTTATCTCAAAAATCTCATGGGCTATAAAAATTAATGTTTTCAAAATGGGGGTTTTGAAATTACAAATATGATGATGTTTTAAACGTTTTATGATATTGATTTGGTCCTTAGGCCTAATTCCAATGTGATTTGATATATTATATATGGATATGCATATGTTTCATAATAATGATAAATTGAGAGCATGATTTACACGAAACCCCTCTCTTGATATGATATTGTTTTAGGTTTTCACATGAAATGAATCGTTTGAAATTATCTTGAAATGCATGTCATGAAATGTCTTAAAAATGTCATGATTTGGATTTGATTTTTGACTTTCAAAGAGAGGGTTGTTTTGTTCATGTTGAAATATGTTGCATATGATGATTGAATGAAGAGGATGATATGATACTGATGACTTGCAAGTCGGGTATGCCGATACCCTACAGAGTATGACATGTGATTGATTTGAACAAAGTTTGAAGGCATTGATTTTCATGAGACTGGTGGATGCCCGAAGAAGGCGTTTGAGTGAAAGGGCTCATCGCTGGAAGCCATATTTTCCGGTGTGGGTCATATGATATTGTATCCTACATAGGAGGATAATAAAATAATTGGTAAATCTCACATGGGGGGATTCCCTGCGGTGTACTCACATGGGGGGTATACCAGCTCCAAATCCTGGCGGCTACTTGGATTGGAGGCTTGGCTGCCGAGCACCAGAGGCGGATTCCACATAGCCGTGGAATTACAATTGTAGGGTATTACACCTAGCTCAATCGCATTACATTAGTATTGAAAACTATTACATTATGCCCATGTGTTTTCAAATAATTTGACATGAAACTGCTTTATAATGGCTCTCACCTACATTGTGTAAAAATATTATATTTTTGTTTTGATTTCTCTGCGTACCAGTACTTTTATATTGACCCCCTTCCCTCCCAGGTTCGGAGGCACAGTCTAGGGGTCCAAATAACCAGTAGATCTTTTCTAACAGATTTGCAGAATCAAGTGGTGAGCCTTCTATATTTCGGAAGGCTTGATGTCTATCAGTTCATTTATCATTTAGTAGTTTTGGGTCTACTGGGGGCCTTGTCCTAGGTTCTAGATAGTTATTTGTTTCAGTTATGTAGTAGAGATTTTGCAGACGTATTCGAGATGTTGATTGAGATTGTGGGACATTATTCCCCATAATTGTTTTGATATTATTCTTGACCATGTTTCCGTATTATTGTTTATCTTCCGCATTTCTGTCATCATATTAATTATGTGCATGATTACCAGATAGATAGGGGTGTTTCGGGCCTCATGGTTTGGGATACTCGTCACGGCCAGGGCCTCGGTTCGGGTCGTGACATAAGATCTTTTCATCTTTCAAATTTCTTGCAAAAACATTGAGCACTAGACAGTTAAGGGGCAAAGTTACTTCGCAGCTCTTTTCTCTCTCGACTCTTCACACTAATTAATGATTCAATCTGATATTGTGATTGCTCCTTTTGGATTAGGAGTAGGCTGTTTTTTAATTCTTATGGTCTGCTGTCTTGTTGAAATTGAATTGATAAATTAAGGGGTAACATCCATATTTGGATTACTTGTAAGTGATTCTAACAATGTTTTTACTCTGGTTTTGGATTACTTTTGCAGCGCAAACTGAGAAGCAAAGATGCTACTTTGAGAATAGAACCGGTCTCACTGCCTATGCATCGCACATGTTTCCTCTATTTGCAACAGATAACTAGGCTCTTGGCCTGAGATAGAGATTCATGAAAGAACTTGGGTACGCGATAATTCATTCTTTACAAGTATAACCACAATTCCATTTGTTGATAAGTAGTGTTAGAGTTATGACACGAATTTTATTGATCCGGCCCAGAAAGTTTCACGGTGCGGCCCACGTTTGTGATTTTCAATGGGGTCTGTGGTGGTAGCATAGGGATCGGGCCGATAGGCCCATGGACCTTTATGTTTTTTGGGCCTAGGACATATTTGTATTCAAGTATTATATAAGTGCATTTAGTGGGTTGTTTTTTATATCTAGAAAATGCTCATTCTCCATATTGTACTTCTCTCCTTTCATTATAGTGAAACATCCTCTGCCTCTGCCCATGGTTTTTCCCGCAAGGGTTTCCACATAAATTTGTGTGTTCTTGCTTTCTTTCTTCTTGTGGTTTGCTTTATTTCTGCCCAATTCCTAACAAACTGGTATCAGAGCCTGTTTGATTGTTTTCTCGGAGATGGCAACCATGAAGTATGATATTTTTCTGTTGGATCGCAACACTAGATTTTTATTATGGTAGATTAAGATGCGGGATGTTGTCGCACAGATAGATTTGGACGATGCTCTATTAGGGTTTGATAAGATGCCCTTATCGTGGACAAACGAGGACAAACGACCTAAGGATCGAAAGGCTCTATCTCAGATCCACTTTTATTTATCCAATCAGATTCTACAGGATGTTTTGAAGGAGGCCACTTTCACTGTGTTGTGGTTGAAATTAGAATCGCTGTGTATGACGAAGAGCCTAACAAGTAAGTTATATCTCAAGTAACGAATTTAATCCCATCGCATGTCTGAGGGTACATCCTTGGAGGATCACCTATCTGTATTTAAGAAAACCATCTCTAATTTAGAGACTCTAGAGGTTAAGTACGATGACGAAGATTTAGGGTTGATTTTGTTGTGTATGCTGCCTGCATCATGCACAACCTTTAGGGATACAATTTTATATAGTCGTGATACCCTAACAATTGATAAAGTCTATGATGTGTTGTTCTCTAAGGAGAAGATGAAGCATCTTGTGAATGGGTTGGATACTCAAAGAGATAGTCTCATTGTTCGAGGAGGAAGGACTCATGAGAGGAATTCTGGGGGTGATGATAGGAATATGTCAAAATACAAAAATAGAAAAAAAACCTATAATTACAGCAAGAAGAAGGGCTATATCAAATTTGAGTGTTGAAAGCTACAAAATAGAGAGAAAAGAGAAGCTCCAAAATCGAAGGGAAGCCAACCAGAGAAGTCCGGTGAAGCTAGTTTTGTGAAAGATGGCGTTAGTGATGGAGAACTCTTGATAGTTTCTGATGGTAACTCTAACCCCTGTGAGGATTGGATTCTCGATTCAGCTTGCACGCTTCACATGTGTCATAATCGGGATTGGTTTACAACATATGAAACAGTCTCTAAAGGTGTTGTGTTAATGGAAAATCACACACCTTGTAAGATAGCTGGTATTGGAGTAATCAGGCTCAAGATGTTTGATGGGGTTGTGAGGACACTTGGTGATGTGTGGTATGTCCCAGACCTGAAGAGAAATCTTATTTTCTTGAGTACCCTTGATTCCAATAGTTATAGGTACATTGGTGAAGGTAGAGTCCTGAAGGTTACTAAAGGTGCTCTTGTTGTGATGAAGAGACAGAGAAAGTCTACAAATTTGTATGTCCTGCAAAGCTCTACCATTATAGGTGATGTAGCCGTTCTACCTCCTCTCTATCAGAAAGTGACATTGCTAAAATTTGGCATATACGCCTGGGGCGTATGAGTGAAAACGAGGTGACTGAACTAAGCAGGAGAAGACTTCTTGATGGGCATAGTCTTACCAAATTAGAGTTCTATGAGCATTGCATTTTTGGGAAGCAGAAGAGAGTCAGATTCACTAAAGGCATCTACTCAACTAAGGGCACATTTGATTACATTCATTCTGATCTCTGGGTCCTTCTAGAGGAGGTACAAATTATTTGTTGACTAATATTGATGACTAGTCCAGAAAAGTTTGGGTGTTCTTCCTGAAGCAAAATAATAATGTGTTGCCTACTTTTAAAGAGTGGAAGCTTATGATTGAAAAGCAAACAGGGAAGCAAGTAAAACGCCTTCAGACTGATAATGGTTTAGAATTCTATTCTAATGAATTTAATGCTGTATGCAAGTCAGAAGGAATTGTGAGGCACTTGGCAGTTCGTCATACTGCGAAGCAGAATGGTATGGCTTAGCGAATGAATAGGACTATAATAGAGAAGGTGCATTGTATGCTCTCTAATGCTGGTTTACCCAAGTCTTTTTAGGCCGAAGTTGCTTCTACAACTTGTCTTCTTATTAACCGCTCTCCCTTAGTCGCGATTGATAAAAAGACTTCACAAGAGGTATGATCTGGTACTCCTGCTAGTTTTCTGATTTGAGGATATTTGAATGTCCTGCGTATGCTAATGTTGATAATGGAAAGTAAGTTTATAAGCTTTGGTGTCCAGAAAGAAGAAAGGTTATAATTAGCAGAGATGTTGTGTTTGATAAAACTGCCATGCTTTGGGCTCCCTCCAAGTCTAGTGCTTCTCCTCCAAATGAGCTTAGTGACATGAATCAACAAAATTCAAGCACCCATGTTGAATTGCAGATTGGAGCAGAGTCTAAACCAGTGCCTACTTCTCAGTCTAGCCCATAGATACAGAGTGGTACTATTTCTTCTTCACCATCAGTGACGCCATAATATTCTATTGCTAAAGATGGGCCTAAAAGAGATATTAGACCTCCTCAGAAGTATACTGAAGCTGATTTGGTTGCTTATGCATTGAATGTACCAGAAAATATTGATTCCGATGAAGAACCTTCTTCTTACTCAGAGGCAGTTAGTTGTGATGATTTTGAACGATGGATGATTGCTATGCAGGAGGAGATGGAATCACTTCATAAGACTGACACATGGGATTTGGTGAGATTGCCTAAAGATAAGAAAGTTGTCCGTTGCAAGTGGATATTCAAAAAGAAAGAAGGAACATCGGGAGTTGAAGATGCTAGGTGCAAAGAAAGACTAGTTGCTAAAGGTTACAGTCAGGTTCCAGGTGTTGACTTCATAGATGTGTTTTCTCCAGTTGTAAAGCATAGTTCGATTCGAGCCTTGCTTGGTATTGTGGCCATGCATGATCTTGAGCTTGAGTAGTTGGATGTCAAAACTGCATTCTTACATGGAGAACGTGAGGAGGATATCTATATGCATCAACCAGAGTGTTTTATAGTCTCAGGAAAGGAGGATTGTGTATGCTGGATGAAAAAGTTTCTTTATGGCTTAAAATAGTCTTCCAGGCAGTGGTATAAGAGGTTTGACTCTTTTATGACCTCTCATATGTTTCGGAGGAGTAGTTATGATAGTTATGTCTACTTCAAGGAGGTAAGTGATGGTTCATTCATGTATCTTCTCTTGTATGTTGATGATATGTTAATTGCAGCAAATGATATGAGAGAGATAATAAAAGTCAAAGCCCAGCAAGGAGTCTGAGATGAAGGATCTAGGGGCAGTAAAGAAGATTCTTGGTATGGAAATTATGATGGATAGAGAAAAGTGTAAGTTATACTTGAGTCAGAAAAGGTATATTGAGAAAGTGCTTCACGGGCTCAATATGCAAAATGCCAAACCTGTAAGTACTCCATTGGCAGCTCACTTCAAACTCTTAGCCACTTTATCTCCAAAGATAGATAATGAGCATGACTATATCTCTCGAGTTCCATACTCTAGTGCCGTCAGGTCTCTTATATATGCGGTGGTGTGTTTCCGACCAGATTTATCTTATGCCGTCAGTGTAGTTAGCAGATACACGGAAAATCCTGGCAAAGAACATTGAAAGTAGTTCAGTGGATTTTTAGATACTTACATGGATCTGCTGATGTTTGTTTGCAGTTTGGGCAAAATAGAGATGGAGTAATCGGATATGTTGATTCTGATTTTGTAGGAGATCATGATAAAAAGAGGTCCCTTACAGGCTATGTTTTCACCATTGGTGGTTGTGCTATTATTTGGAAAGCTACCTTACAGACTACGGTTGCTTTGTCAACTACTGAGGTAGAGTATATGGTTATTACATAGGCTTTCAAGGAAGATATTTGGTTGAAGGGTCTGTTCAGTGAACTTAGAAAAGACTTACAAATGATTATGGTTTTTTGCGACAGTCAGAGTGCTATCTTCCTTATGAAAGATCAGATGTTTCACGAGAGGACAAAGCACATAGATGTTCGGTATCATTTTGTGCGTGAAATTATTGCTCGTGGTGATATTGTGGTGACCAATTTTAGTACTCATGATAATCCTATTGATATAATGACCAAGACACTACCAATTGCCAAGTTTGAGCATTGCTTGCACTTGGTTAGTGTTAGCTGTTAAGATGTGCCCTTAGGAGCTTTTGTGGAAGAGGTGGAGAGTTTGTCTTGAAATGGATTTGAGTTATGAATTAGAATTCGTGTCAAGGTGGATATTGTTAGAGTTGTGACCTGAATTTTATTGATTCGGCCCAGAAAGTTTTGCAGTGCGACCCATGTTTGTGATTTTCAATGGGGTCTATGGTGGTAGCGTAGGGATCAGTCCGATAGGCCCATGGACCTTTATGTTTTTTGCGCCTAAGACTTATTTGTGTGCACATATTATATAAGTGCATTTAGTGGGTTGTTTTGTGTATTCCTCTGCCTCTGCCCGTGATTTTTCCCGCAAGGGTTTTCACGTAAATCTGTGTGTTCTTGTTTTCTTTCTGCTTGTGGTTTGTTGTATTTCTGCCCGATTCCTAAGAAGTAGCTTGTCTAAAAATCCAATTGCAGATGAATATGTGCAAAACAAGAAAACTTTGCCAAAACGGGTGGATGGAAGAAGCATTGCAACTACTAGTAAGTTCCCTCACATCAAAAAGCAAACGGAGCAAAGGAGAACTATTTCCGGTGATCAAACACACCTTCACTGATAGAGCAACTATTCTTCCATTGGGATGTAGAGTTCAAATACTTTCTCTGCCACCACCAAGTTCTACCGAAGTAGCATACTTCTTTATTGATTCCGATCCACCTTCAAATCTGCTTGTGGTAGCAATACGAAGTACATTTTCTTATCTCAGGATTTTCTATTGACTTCTAACTCTGCTTCTAACTCTTTTTACTGTGATCTATAGCATTATTTAATCCTTCATCTTGCTGGCAAAATTAGAAGGTTACACTCAGTTATCATAGTATTCAGTAAGGTCAAAGATGTTCCAATTTTGTTAGAATATTACTGATTCAGATGACAAATCAAAAAGTCCCCACATAATTTTTAAATTTTCCGATTTAAATCCAACCCATTTCTTATCTGTATTAACGCGAGTGAGTTGTAACTCAACAAATTTATTTAACTTATTTTTAATTCAAGCTCTTCCAAGGATTTCCTCTATTTCATAAGATGCAATGAGCTTCCTTCAATCACAACAAAGTCAGCTGACACATAAAATTTTGTAGATTATTTCTTCTATTAATAATTGACTCCTTCAATCACAGTGGAAGTCAGCTGTTGTCTGGTGACAAAGCAATTCGTTCATTATTTTTTGCTAATTCGGTATGTTGAAGACTCAGCAATATTTTGCTGGACCAAGACTTTTTCTGCTACCTTGGAAATTTACAATTGAAAGGACAATTCAATTGCAGAGGAGAGATGGATATTGGTTTTTGGACTTTTGGAGGTAGGTGATTCGACATGATATGGAGCAGTTACAGTTTACTGAGGACATGATCCTAGATAGGAAGTTGGAAAATGCATATTAGGATAGAAGGGTAGTTGGAAGGTGTTCTTTAATTTGTTTTTGTAGTCCGTACTAAAGTTGCAACATAATTTTTAACTTTTGGATGTAAATAGTGGCAGGAATTGCGGTTTTTTGTGACTTTCGGTGGGTGCGTGCCCATGAATTGGGGGGTAGGCTTGGGCTTCGATAAAAATTTTGGTCAAAACTTTTTGATCGGTCCTCTAATGGTCTATTAAGTGGATCAGGTTGCTTTGGCGGGGCTAGGGGAGCCAGTTTCCATGTCAAATGTGAGAAACGACAGAAATTGTGGGGTCTTTTTTGCAATTTTCGGTGGGTGCTAGCCCACGATTGGGGGTTGGGCCAGGTCTACAGAAATAATTTTGGGAGAAAATTCTCGGGTGGTCCCCTAACAGCCTATTAAATGATCAGGTTTCTTTGGGAGGGTTGGGAGAAACATTTTTCAAGTCAAATGGGTGAAACAATGGGAGTTGAGGATTTTTTGTGTGTTAGTCCCCAGTTCGGGAGGTGGGCTCAGGCACTAGAAAAATAATTTGGTCAAAACTTCTCGGGCGGTTCCTTAGCAGCCTATTAAATGGATTGAGTTTCTTTGGCGGAGATAGGAGAGCCATTTTCCAAGTCAAACGGTTGAAACAACATAAATTGTGGCTTTTTATGTGACTTTCGATGGATGTTAGTCCACGGTTAGGGGGTGAGGCTCGGGCTATTAAATAGATCGGGTTTCTTTAGCTGGGTCGGGGGAGCTATTTTTCAAGTCAAATGGGCGAAACAGCAGGAATTGAAGGTTATTTGTGACTTTCGATGGGTGTTAGGCCACGGTTCACTGGGTGGGCTTGGGCTCTCGGATAAATTTTGCTTGAAACTTCGCCGGCAGTCCCCTGATGGATTATTAATGGATTGGCTTGTTTTGGCGGGCCAGGGGAGCCATTTTTCAAGTCATACGGGCGAAACTACAAGGATCGCGGATTTTTAGCGACTTTCGGTGGGTGGTTAGCCCATGGTTCCTGGGGTGGACTCGGGCTCCGGGAAAAATCTTGGTGCAACTTCTTGGACGGTCCCTTGACGGTCTATGAAATGAATTAGTGGCTTTGGAGGGGCCGGGAGAGCCATTTTTCAAGTCAAATGGGTGAAACAGTTGGAATTGCGGGTTTTTGTCACTTTCTAGTGGTGTTAGCTCACGGTTCGGGGGATACGTCAGACTTTGGGAAAATTTTTAGACAAAACATCTCGAGCGGTCTCCTGACGACTTATTAAATGGATGGGGTTATTTTGGTTGGGCTGGGGGAGCCATTTTCCAATCCAGACCGGCAAAACGGCAGGAATTGCAGGTTTTTTTGCGACTTTGGGTGGGTATGCTCGGGCTCCAAAAAAATTTTTGAGCGAAACTTCTCTGGCGGTCCCTGATGGCCTATTAAATGGATCGTGTTGCTTTGGCGGGGCTGGGAAGCCACTTTCCAAGTCAAACGTGGGAATTGGAAAAAATCACGGTTGACGAAATTTTCAGGATGTTACATCAAGTCGAACCATCAAGTTAATAAAGTGCAATTTTGGTCTTTAAGTTTGTTGGATGCTAACACTTTCAATCTCCATGAAGTATTGATCGAACTCTATTCGTAAGATTGACGAAAATTAATGGAAAAGTTACCCATTTGGCAAATATAAAGGACAAAAACCATAATTTAACCTTTGAGAAATTAAAAGGATACTATTTAGTGCATATGGAACTATTATATTATTGGTAAGAAGAGGGACTGCAACTACCAGTGCCATTATTTACATATTTTAAGAGTGGGTAGGTGGTCTTTGATGGAATTTTCTACTTCCTTCAATTAAAATTGATTTAAGAGGGACTCCACATTAACTTTGCAACTATGCATGGATTTTTAAATGTTGTAGTCTTTAAATTCAAGATATTTTTTCTTTCTCACCAAATTTGCTCCTTTTTTTAAAGGAATTCCTTGATACTTGATAGAACCATTCATCTTTCATTTTCTTTCTCTTTCTTCATCTGATAATTATCACACCGTGTGTTCTCTTTTTCAGACATCCATGGCTTCTTCTTTCTCTTTTGCAAGTAATTTACAGTACCGTCCTCGATGGAAGTATGCTGTGTTTCTAAGTTTTAGAGGTGAGGATACTCGTAAAACATTTGCTGGTCACTTGTATCAAGGCTTGAAAAGCCGGGGATTATTCACCTTTCTAGATGATACAAGGATAGAGGATGGTGATTCAATTCCAGAAGAACTCCTTAACTCTATCGAAGTGTCTCAATTTGCAGTCGTTGTTTTCTCAAAGAATTTTGCAACGTCAAGGTGGTGCTTGAATGAACTAGTCAAGATCATGGAATGCAATAAACAAGAAAATGGACAAACAGTCATACCGATCTTCTATGATGTGGATCCATCACATGTTCGAAATCAACGTGGGGACTTTGAAAAATCATTTGAGGAATATGAACTAAAGTATAAGGATGATGTTGAGGGGATGCAGAAGGTGCAACGATGGAGAACTGCCCTAACTGATGCCGCAAATCTAAAAGGACATGATATCCGTGATGGGTGAGTTGAAAACACACATGTAATTTCTTTTCAAGTTTTGCTACTTTCATGCTTAAAATATAGGCTGTTTATACCCTGCTGGACATTAACAATATGGCATACTTACTAATACTTGACTTCTTCACATTTTCCACAATCGATCTTCTTATTTATGTAGGAATGAATCAGAGAAAATTCAGCAGATCGTCGATTGCATCTCTTCCAAACTATACAAGACTGGTTATTCTTTATCTTCTTTGCAAGATGTTGTCGGAATAAATGCTCATTTAGAGAAACTAAAACCCCTACTTCAGATAGAAATCAATGATGTTCGGATGGTAGGGATCTGGGGAATAGGAGGAGTTGGTAAAACAACAGTAGCAAGAGCCATCTTTGATACTCTGTCTTATCGATTCAAAGCTGCTTGTTTTCTTGCAGATGTTAAAGAAAATGCAAAAAGGAATCAATTGCATTCTTTACAAAATATCCTTCTATCTGAACTGTTGAGGAAAAAAGACGATTACATCAATAATAAGTTAGATGGGAAGTCTATGATTCCGAAAAGGCTTTGTAATATGAAGGTGCTAATCGTGCTTGATGACATAGATCATAGTGATCATTTGGAGTATTTAGCAGGTGGTCTTCATTGGTTTGGTGATGGCAGCAGAGTTGTGATAACAACTAGAAACAGACAATTGATAGAGAATGATGATGCAATATATGAAGTGTCTACACTACCTGGTGACGAAGCTATGTTGTTGTTCAATCAACATGCTTTCAAAAATAAAATTCCAGATGAGCGTTTTAAGACGTTCTCGTTGGAGGTCGTAAATCATGCTAAAGGCCTTCCTTTAGCCCTCAAGGTGTGGGGTTCTTTGTTGCGTAGGAAAGACCTAACTCAATGGCGAAGAATAATAGATAAAATAAAGGACAAGTCAACATCAGAAATTGTTGAGAAACTCAAAATAAGTTATGATGGTTTAGAGTCCGAAGAGCAAAAGATGTTCCTGGATATGGCATGTTTCCTCAGAGGATATCATAAAAGTGAAGTCCTAAGAGTCCTCGAGAGCTATAGTATTGGATCTGAATGTGGATTGGATGTCCTAATTGACAAATCTCTTGTGTTCATCTCTGGAGATGATAGGCTTGAAATGCACGACTTGATTGAAGATATGGGTAGATATGTCGTGAAAATGCAGAAAGAATTGGGAGAACCTAGCAGAATATGGGACGTTGAAGATTTCGAAGAAGTTATGCTGAACAATACAGTAAGTAGGCTAAACAATGTTTAATTTCATCCCTACCTCTCCTTCGAGGTAGTGGTATGGACTGCGTACATTTTACCCTCTTATTGTTATTATTTTCAGGACTAATGATCTTTTTTATCAGGAGACAAAAGCAATGGAATCAATCTGGCTGGAAAATGACAGCGTTAAAAAACTATTTTTTAGCAAAGAAGTCATGAAAAATATGAAAAGGCTTAAACTATTATACATCAACAAATTTGATACACATGATGCCATTGAGTACCTGCCCAACAGCTTGGGTTGGATTCAGATTTTTGGATATCCTTGGGAATCGTTGCCAGAAGATTTTGAACCCAAAAGACTTGTTCATCTTGATCTCTTCCAAGGTTCGCTGCATCATTTATGGTTTGAAACAAAGGTACAATTGTTCAGACCTATCTATAACGTCACCTCGTTATAATGGTATTTCACTTATAGCGACCTGATTTTTCATGTTATATTTTACTTTTCTACAAAAGTTGGAATATTGAATGTCTATGTATTATGCCTTTTTATGTACAACCACTACTCCTTTTATGTATAATAAGAAATATTTGTTATTGTGTGTCCTGAATTGCAGAATTTACCGTGTCTACGAAAGCTAGATCTCAGCCGCTCACGAAACCTGATTCAAACGCCAGATTTCAGGGCGATGCCAAATTTGGAGCATTTGTATTTGGTGTCCTGTATGAATCTTAAAGAGGTTCACCATTCCCTTGGAAATTGCAGAAAACTCATCCACTTAAGTTTGAATTGTTGTGAAAGCCTTAAGAGGTTTCCATGTGTTAGTGTGGAATCTCTTGAATATCTGGATCTGGAGAATTGCTATAGTTTAGAGAAATTTCCAGAAATGATCGGAGAAGTGAAGCCCTCTTCTAATCAGTACCGAACTCATATTACCAGGGGAGTGCTCTGTTTGAATAAGATGAAAAATCTTGTAGCTCTTCCAAGCAGCATTTGTAAGTTGAAATGTTTGGTGAAGCTGAATGTGTCCTACTGCTTTAAAGTTGAAAGCTTGCCAGAAGAGATAGGTGATTTAGAAAACTTGGAGGATCTTGATGCTAGATTTACTCTAATTTCAAGACCTCCATCTTCCATCGTCCGCTTGAACAAGCTTAAATTCTTGAGTTTTGAAAAAAACAAAAAGAAGCCCTCTTCTACTGAGTACCTAACTCAGGGAGTGTTATTTGTGTTCCCTCGGGTGAACAAAGGGTTACACTCCTTGAAAATTCTGAATCTCTGTCACTGCAATCTAATAGATGGAGGACTTCTGGAAGACATTGGATGCTTACATTCTTTGGAAGAGTTAACACTTAGCGGAAATAATTTTGAGTATTTTCCTCAAAGCATAGCCCAACTTGGTGCTCTTCGATTCTTGGACTTATCACATTGCAATAAGATTAATTTTGAACTTATCGTGGGGATGAAAAACTTGGAGACTTTGAATCTCAGTTGCTGCAATCTAATAGATGGAGAACTTCCGGATGACATTGGATGCTTATCCTCTTTGAAAGAGTTGAATCTCAGTGGAAATAATTTTGGGCATTTGCCTCGAAGCATAGCCCAACTTGGTGCTCTTCAATGCTTGGACGTATCACATTGCAAGAGGCTTACACAGCTGCCAGAATTTCCAGTTCAATTAGATACAATAGAAGCAGATTGGACAAATTATTGGATCTGTAATTCGTTATTTCAGAATATCTCATTATTGCAGCACGACATCTCTGCTTCAGACTCCTTGTCACTAAGAGTGATTACAGGTTGGCAGTGGCATGGGATACCAATGTTTCCATACCAGGGAATTGTTGGTGTACCATTCAATTTGCCTAAGAATTGGTACATACATGATAGCTTCTTGGGATTTGCTGTATGTTACTATGGCATATTAACTGACTTCATAGCTCACTTGATTCACTTATCTGATGATGGGATGTCGTGCATCACCCGCAAACTTGTCTTATCGAACCATTCAGAATATTCTCCAAATGGTGTTCATTTTTTCTTGATACCTTTTGCGGGTTTATGGGATATATCTAAGGCAAATGGAACAACACCAAATGACTATAGGCACATCATGTTATCTTCCTCCAAAAAAAATGAGTATATATTTTGTTTGTTGTATAAAGATGAACTAGGCGTTTAGGCCTTTTTGCAAATAATGGAAAATAATGATGAACATTGTCTTGGGACAAGGAGGAGAAGATTTGATTATAGTGAACACCATGATGAAGCCAGTTGCTCCTCTTCTAAGCAACAAGTAGATGCACTTTGCAGCAATATCAACTGCCAGGAATATAGTAAGTAATTGTTTCCTTTTTGTTGTTAGCTGCAAAGTCTTTATCCAAAACTGATCAATTTTTTCTTTCCTTTTTCCCTCTTTGTTTCCCCTATTGACAGGAGCTATTTACAGCAATCAAACGCACCTCCACTGATAGAGCAACTATTCTTCCATTGGGATGTAGAGCTCAAATACTTTCTCCGCCACCACCAAGTTCTACCGAAGTAGCATAGTTCCTTATTGATTCTGATCCACTGTCATATCTGCGTGTGGTAGCAATACGAAGTACATCTTTTGTTATCTCAGAATTATTGTGTGACATAGCATAGAATTAGAGTCAAACAAGTTGTGTGACTATTTCTGCTACCTTGGAAATGTACAATTGAAAGATCAATTCAATTGCAGAGGAGACATGTGCACTGGTTTTTGGACTTTTGGAGGAAGGTGATTCGACGGGATATAGAGCAGTTACAGCTTACTTAGGACATGTCCTAGATAGGAAGGTGTGGAGAACGCATATTAGAGTAGAAGGGTAGTTGGAAGGTGTTCTTTAATTTGTTTTTGTTGTACGTACTAAGAGTCTTTATACTATGCTTGTGGTTTCGTGTTCTTGGAGTTTTGATGATGTTTTTTGTTTTGGGTAGATTGAGGATAGTGTTATTTGGTGTTAGTCTGGTTATGGTCATTATCTTTTGTTGTACAACTACTTATTGCTTCTTTTCTCATACTAGTGGTTGACCCGTGCGTTCAACACGAGTCCAAAGTAAGCAGTATTTATACATTGGCTTTAGGCTTAGAAGCGAAGGCTTTCTAGTAGTACGTTTAATCAAGTAGTGGCATGTGTAAATACCTTCCCCCCAACAGTCAGTGGCGAAGCCACATCGATTGAAGGTTGATCAAATGAACACCCTTTGTCGCTAAATTATATTGTATGTATAGAAAATTTGACTGCATATATACAGTGATGTTGGAAACTTATTGCATATCGTTAGCATTCTTTGATTGTTCATTTAACATATTGGTTGGAAGTCTCATAAAGATGAAAACTATTAGTAGGTTGTGAGATTATAGTTTTATTGAAATATTATTATGCACTCACAACACAAATGGCCAGAAGGTCTGGTGCACAAATCATCTCGGGTGCAAGTTTTGGGAAAGGGTCGCACCCTAGTGGTGGTGACATTATACAGCAGCAGAGTGCAAATTTCGTTTAAGGGTGTTTAAGATTTAATATATGTGTATAAGTAGTTACTTTTAACCTATATAGTATTGAAATATCACGTGTCAAATTAGTTAGTAGTTAGAAGTGTAATCAGAATTTATGTTTCAGTAGTTCTGTTTATTTAGGACTAGACTAGTTTAGTTAGTTTAGGATTCTTCTTAGTTTATCTGTAACTTTATTAAATACGCTTTCTGCTTCATTAATGAACCATCTTTCTTTCCAGCACTTTCTCTGTGTTTATATGGCATCAGATATCTATACGCTCTAAGCGAAGGATCCAATTTTTTTTTTCTTCATCCCCCTTCCTCACGCAGATCAGAAAAAATAAAAAATGGCCAACAACAATGACAACAACCTTAGAGTTGTTAATGCTGATAACGCAACGGGTGCTAACATTATAATTCGACCCAGCATCTCAGTTGCCCATCAAACTCAGCAGTGGCCACAACTTTCCCACCTGGGAAGCTCAATTTTCCATGCTTATGTATGGCTACAACCTCTTTGGCCATCTAGACGGGACCACTCCAGCCCCTAGTCGCACCCTGAGTGTTGGAACAAACATATCTCCCAATCCGCATTTTTAACTTGGTTTCTTCAGGATCAACTCATCCAGAACGCCCTTATGGTCTCAGTTGAACCCACAATTGCCTCTGTTGTTGCTGCAGCCGACTCGTCCAGAATGCCCTTATGGCCTTATCCTAATTCTAGAGTTCTTAGGTTTATTTTAAATAAATTATCGCTCCCGTTTCATGAGCGTGAAAAACATTTTTATTGTAATTCTTACTTATCTAATAAAGCCCACAAGCATCCTTTTACCTAAATATCTGTGTAGCTCTAAACCACTTCAAATTATTTTTAGTGATTTATGGGAGCCATCACCAGTTTTATCTGTTGACAAAAACTTGTACTATTGTATTTTTGTTGATCATTATATGAAATACACTTGGTTGTACACATTAAAGACTAAAAGTGAAGTCAAAGAGATCTTTCAAAATTTCCATCCTATGATGGAAAAACATTTTGACACCAAAATTATGTCACTTTACACTGATGATGAAGGAGAGTATAAAGGTCTTGACCCTTATCTCTCAATTCACGGCATTGAACACCCTCAACCCCACCCTATACGCCTCAACGTGTTGCCCTTGCAGAACTACGACATCGTCATATTGTCGAAACTGTAAGAACTCTCTTACACGAGTCATCCTTTCCACCTCAATTTGGTCTTTCGCGTGTCATCATACTGTCTACCTCATCAATCGTCTATCCACCTCTCAATCCCCATTCCAACGATTACTGGAAAAATCACCAGATTATAGCTCTCTGCGAATTTTTGATTGTTTATGCTATTCTTGGCTCAAACCATACTCCAAAAATAAAGTTGAACTTAAATCCACTCCGTGTGTCTATCTTGGATTTTCCTTATCCCATTACTGTCACCGGTTTTTTGATCCAATATCCTCAAAGGTATATTTATCTCGAGATGTGCAATTTATTGAGAATGTTTTTCCTTTTAAAACTGTATTCTCCAATGTTGCACTTAACTCATCTCTCTTGAACTGAGAAAATACCACATCTTCACAGCCTACACCCAACCTTCCCCCACTTCAAGATTTACCTCCTTTAGAAATACATGCACGCATAGTTGCAAACCCCCCATCCACATCTGTTTCCTCTCAGGAAAAATCCTAGATCAACTCACACTCACAATCCTCCTCGGACTGTGCATCAACAGTGGACATAGATTCAGCTCCTACAATTTCTCCAGGTAAATCTCTATCTCCCTCTCCTTCTACAATTGCTATTGTACCGGACTCCTTTTTCCAAACTACTGACCTGCATTTGCCACCGCCACATCTCACTACAAGTTCACCATCACCTATCCCTACAAACATACATAGCAACCTACCTCCTCTCCTTGTTTATCAAGGTAGGAAAACCACACCTCCAACTTAAGTGGATCCTCGGACAACCTGTCCTTTCCTAAGTCAGAACTCACTCCCTGGTCTCCTCACTATCCGTCTCCCCCTATCCGCTTTGTCACTCTCTCCCAAAACAATATCACCAAATCCAAACAAATTTTTGATTACTTGACTAAATTGAACTGGACCACCATACCCACCACTGTCAAATAAGCACAAAAACATCCCGAGTGGTGTGAAGCGATGAAACAAGAACTTGAACGCTTTAATTAAAAACCATACTTGGGAACTTGTTCCTCCTGACCTAACTAAAAATATTATTTCCTGCAAGTGGCTTTGCAGGATAAAAAGGAAAGAGGATGGGTTCGCTGACAGATATAAAACACAACTAGTTGCAAAAGGCTTCACTCAAAGGCCGGTCATTGACTTCCATGCTACTTTCAGCATAGTCGTCAAGCCTACCACATTCCGAATAATCCTTTCTGTGATACTTCGCCATAACTGGAGTCTTGATGTCAACAATGCATTTCTCCAGGGCAACCTGACCCAGGAGGTGTACATGGCACAACCTCCGGGTTTCACTAATGATGACAAATCCACTCACATATGCTGGTTATGCAATACAATCTATGGCTTGAAACAATCCCCTCGGGCATGGTACATTGCCCTCACGGGTTATCTTTCATCCATAAGATTCATTAAGACAAAATTGGATGCCTCGCTACTCGTCAGGCAGGGTCTAGGTGACACAATGTTTGTCCTTGTCTATATGGATGACATCACTATTACAGGGAGCAACACTTTCCATATCGATCAGGTTATTGCTTCTCTTGCTTCTCAAAAAGTTTTCTGTTAAAGATTTGGGTAGTCTTCACTACTTTCTTGGTGTTGAAGTGATATGCTGCTTTGACGTTTTAATCCTCACCCAACAAAACTATGTGAATGAGATCCTAAATGATGAATTAATAACAGATTGCAAAAGTGTCCACACGCCAATGAGTGCGTCTGAGCTAATCACACTATTTGATGGTTCTCACTTGACTAATGCAACATGCAATTGCAGGGTCTTCGGCAGGCTTCAATACCTATCTTTCACTAGATCAGACATCGCATATGCAATAAATAAGTTGTCTCAATTTATGCAAGACCATCAAATCTCCATTAGAAAGTTGTGAAACATGTTCTTCATTACCTGCATGTCACCATCCAACTAGGCCTACGTGTAACCCCCATTGAGGACTTCAATTTGCACGTGTACTCTGATGCTGATTGGGGTGGGGATACTGCTGACAGAGTTTCCACATCCAGGTATATCCTATTTCTTGGTCACAACCCTATTAGTTTGTCCTCAAAGAAAAAAAATATCGTCACTCACTCCTCCACTGAGTTTGAGTATAGGGCAGTGGCTAATGCATTTTCTGAAACCCTGTGGGTTAACAATCTTCTCGCTGAGCTACGTTTTCCAGTACATCAGATGCCTACCATTTATTGTGACAATCTTGGAGCCACATTCCTGAGTAAAAATCCGATCCTCCATAGCAAAGTGAAGCATGTTGCAATGAACTTTCACTTTGTTCGCCATCATTTCAACATAAAAAAGGTTCAAGTTGTTCACGTCTATGCTGCCGATCAAATCGCTGACACCCTCACCAAGGCATTGCCTACACCTGTTTTTTAGAAAAAACTATTCAAGTTAGGCTTAGTGACTCATCGACTAACTTGAGGGGGCGTATTGAAACATTATGTGTCAAATTAGTTAGTAGTTAGAAGTGTAATCAGAATTTATGTTTCAGCAGTTCTGTTTATTTAGGACTACTCTAGTTTAGTTAGTTTAGGACTCATCTTAGTTTATCTGTAACTCTATTTAATACGTTTTTTGCTTCATTAATAAAACATCTTCTTTCCAGCATTTGCTCTATGTTTATATATAGTTCTTACAATTTTCTATATATATACTACTATAAGTTTTTGATGAAAGGTGTTCAACAGATCACCCTTCATTGCATATCGTTATACTAATGGGGCAAACCCGGTCCCATCACAATACCTTCGCCCCGATATCTTGTCTTTAAGGTTCCCCGTTACTTTATTAAAGCAAACTTTTTGCTCATCGTCTTCTTCTTTAGCTTAAAAACTTTCTCCTATCTCAACTTCTTTTCGTCGGTCAACAACCAAATAGATATAGAATAATTGGTGACCTAGTAACTTATCTATTATTACGTGTTAAAACTTACTAATAACATAAAAATCTTTACACTGTCAGTATATGTGGCTTAGCTTTGCATTGAAGATGCATCACTATAAAGCAAGTTTGTCTATCTCGTAAACATATAAGTAGTTACATAGTTTGCATTTTGGTAAGCAAGAAAGACAAACTGGTTTTCTAACTTCTAATATATGGAGTAACATTTATATATAACAAAGAGTTGAGGATCAAAAACACCATCATTCACATAGGAAAAGTGAATGATTAATAGTTTATGCATGTTTTGATAAACATTTGTTAACTGTTAAGGTAGTAAACTCACACACATGCTAGTCAGGTATGAACCTAAAAAAAAATGGGCTATAATAGGCTATACTATTTTACCTTTTATTCTATAACAAACTAAAATCTAAAATGTCATTAGCTTTGGAAAAGCAAAATTAGAGAGAAGAATAGTAAAAGATGGCAATCGGATTCGGCCAAAGCCACTAGCTTTGCTTCAAATCCTATCTTTGCCGTAAAAATTCATTGAATGTGTATATAGTATTAATTTAGAAACCAATAACTTAAAAATATTAGAATTCAGAACCCATAAAGTTCAAATCTTGGCTCGGGTAACATCATATTGTTTTTCTCAAATAAGTAAAAATTTCTTTTATTTGCATTTCTTTCTTTAATTTCCTTAAGGTCAAATGGCTTAGCCTTTTCATGTGCCATACATTTAGTGCAACAATATAATAAGATGCCCATATGAACACATCAAGGTCAATAATGTCATAATATAAATATCTAAAAGGGCTACAAAGTAATTTCATAGAACTAGGGTTTTCTAAGTGTTATAAACACAGCCTCCAAACTATATTATAGTAGGCAATAATATCAATATATGTATCTATATACTATATATACCTAGCAACTTTTTTGAAGACTCACACAAACTCATACTCATTTTTTTCCATTTTCTTTTTTCTTTACTCTTAGCAATTGTTTTGATTTATAGCCTTTGTATGTCAAAGCTTTGATACGCACCTGAATCGCCAATGTACGAATGTTGTTTGAACTTTTTAAAAATATTACGGCATTCGTGCTAGATCCTCACAGAATATAATACTTTTGAAGGATTGCAATTGGCACAATTTTAAGAGTCTGAGCAACAGATGTTTACATATGTCGATTCAGTTTCGTATGAAAACTATGACATACTTTAAAGGATGACATGCACAAGGTGCAAAACTTGGATTTCCACGAAGGGGATTCAAAATTTGAAAAAGAAGTTAATCAAAGGAGGTTCGACATCTATTATATATACATAAAATATAATTTTAATAATTTATAAATAATATAAATTTTTATCGATAGGGGTATAAAATAGTATAATGTATATACATAAAATATACAAAGGACGGCTCTGCCACTGAATATATAATTGTTTTTAATAATATTATGATAGTATGTAGATTTTGAAGACACTAGATCTACTTCAACTTGTAGCATTTTATTCAGAAGCCACTCTCTTTGAACTTATTTGGTAGGAATATGATTTATTACTAATTGTTTCTCATTATTATTTGGTAGGAATCAATTAAATTATCAAAATATATAGTAAGGCTAAAACTGTAATTATACATAATTAGGGTTTTCTAAGTGGTACAAACGCAGCCTCCAAAATATTCTATTTGGGTATAAATTCAACGGCCAAGATTTTCTTTAACATTACCCAATATACCTATATAAACACTAGCCACTTTTTGAAGCCTGACATTAATTCATAGCCATTTTTGCTTTTTTTTTTTGTATCTTTTTGATAGCCTTTGTATGTCAAAGTTTGCAAACACACCTGAACCGTAAAATATTTTTTAAAATATTTATATCGATTTAGGTTTGTATGCAAACTATGATATATTTCAAAGGATGATATATGCAAGATTTCTTTTTTGATGATGAGATTTAAACTTTAATCTTTTATGATTTTTACGTACTTATTTTGTTTACGATTAGGTCAAACTATGCAGATCTTGAATCCACTCTTTTACGATATCCTCAATTTTCTATACTTCCCCTTTTCTTTTTCTTTTTTGATGTTTTGGTTAAGTTTTATTGGTTCTAAACCGGGGTATATCGAAACACCTCTCTACTTCACTTGAGCCCAGACCCCACTGGATGGGAATACACTAGGTTTATTGTTGTTGATGTTTTGGTTAAGTTTTGATGGTAATACACTGGGTTTGTTATTGTTGTTGTTGATGATGTTTTGGTTAAGTTTTGTTGTTCAGACTTATTTATTAACTAGTTTAGGTGTACGCGCCTTGCGCGTGTACCTCACTTTATTGAGTTCACATGTTATACGAAATAAGATATTTATTTAAATAATGAATATAAATTCAATAATTAAATTCAACATCTTTTGAATAATTTATTTAATTAAACCTACCCTTTCCCAAAAAAATAACCCAATCGACATTCATCTACCACTTGTAAACTGCAACAAAACAATATGATGATAGAGACATCAAAACAATATAATTAACTCTAACCTTTACACAAAAATTTTCTCAAAGTCGTCTAAAACTCATCTACCACCCATAAACTATAATAAAATAATACAACTAAACTTTACCTTTACACAAAGAAAAAATCAAAACAGAGATATAAAATAATAGAGTTAAACCTAACCTTTAGCTAAAAAAATTTCCTCAAAGCCGATCGGCATTCATCTACCACCTGTAAATTCATCAGCGACCTGTAAATTACAACAAAATAATACAATAGCGATCACAAAACTTTAGTTTTGATGAAAATTTTGGCACTAAAGAATGCCTTGAATGAAAACAAAGAAGATATATATGTACGCACACGTTGAATTCTATTATGTTGACAAAAATAGTGAAGAAGTTGAGGGTTAGAAAATTAAGCATCCACCAATCTAGATATGCAACTGAATCAAGTTAGATGAGCGTCAATCATATTTTCTCAATAAGTAAGTCAGTTTCTTCTCTAGTTTAACATGCATCTCAATACTTATAAAAGTATTTCCTTAATATAATCCTATTTTGGGAGTATTTTTCTATCCTATTTTAGGGGCATCTTTCTAATTGATCAGTACAAAGGAAAATGTTAATTAATTTTCCTGCCATATATTTTACAAGTCCAATATATTTTAGGAGTTTAGTTAATATAATAAAAATAATTAAATAATAAATTAAAAAAATAATGAAAAGACAGTTTTGTCTAAAGGGAGTCTTTTGAATGAAGGACAAAAAGTTCAAATCACTTTTCTAAAGGCCTTCACACTTTTAATATATTATAGATTAAAAAAAAAAGAATCAATTACTGATAGATTTTATTATTAATTGGGGAAAATTCATTGCTAATCTTATTTAATAACGAATTATAAATAAATTATATAATCTATATAATGGGTTAAAATCGTTTACATCCCCCAACTTTGCTGTAAAAATCAAACACCCCTCAACTTTGAACAATAATCATTCTCCCTCCTTTTTCCTATTTGATTTTTAAAATACCTATTTTACCCTTATATTTATATCAACATTTGTATCTCTTTTTTTCTAAAAAAAAATTATAAAAATATTTTTTTTGTTTGATCTATATAACATATTTTCTATAAAAGTTGAAAATTGTTTTTAAGATAAAAAAATAAAAGTGAGAAATATTAATTGAGTATATAGTTTAATGATAAACTATAATGAAATAAATAAGAAAAAAATTAAAAATTAATTTTATTAAAAATGAAAACTCTAATATATACTTATACGTGAAAGTAATAGGTAATTATAATTTTATAAATATATTTTAATGTACGTATACAAAATAATTAATAGTTGAGGGTCTTTCGAAAATAATCTTTCTACCTTTTCGAGGTAGCGATTAGGTTTATGTACCCCTACCTTACTCAGACCTCACTTAAAAAATTTCACTAGATATGATTTTGTTGTAACAAATCAAATGATTGTCGTTGATGAATTTTAAACTATAATTTAGAAAATAATTCATATTAACAACCAAAATTCGTTTATCGATCTATATAGACATTAAAAAATAAGAGAAGATCAAAACTCTAATATATACTTATACGTGAAAATAATACATAATTATAATTTTATAAATATATTTTAATGTAGGTATACAAAATAATTAATAGTCGAGGGTCTTTCAGAAATAATTTTTGTACCTCTCCGAGGTAGCGGTTAGGTTTGTGTACACCTACCCTCCTCAGACCTCACTTAAAAAATTTCACTAGATATTGTTATATATGTATTTACATTATAGTGAATGTCTATCAAGATCTATCAAAATCTACTTTGATATCTATTAGAATTTGAAGCATCCGTCTTTTACTCAGACTAGCAGTAAATTTCCCCTATAAATAGAGGGGTTTTGTTCATTGTATTTACAATCTTATGATCTCTCATCCCTCAAGAGAAGAAATAAGAATTACTCTCTCTATTCTCTCTACTCTTCTTCTTTATTCTTTCTTGTTTTATAACACGTTATCATCACGAGACTCTGCCAAATAAGGTGAGATTATAAATCTAAAGGTCAAGGTTAGTAATTCCTTATGTTATTTTCCAAATAAGGTGAGATTATAAATCTAAAGGTCAAGGTTAGTAATTTCTTATGTTATTTGTATTTTTCTTTTAATGGTATAATTATTGTTGGATTTGAGAAAAAATAATTGGTTTGGAACCATTTATGTTTTAAATTTATTTCTCAAGAACAATATTAATATATTATCAAAAGAGATGATAATATGTTGGGTTAAAGTCCCATCGATTTATGCCTAAGATGCCTTTATATGGATAAGACGTTGATTTTGAATCTCAATGCACCATATTGATATATTATGATGGCTAAGGCAAAATAATGGGTATTTGATGAAAAGTCATGAAATATATGATAAGTCTGAAATATTACAACTTACTTCATTCTTGAGGTGTATGTGGTAGCAAGTGCATAATATGTCTGAAAGAAGACAAGTGATTGAATGCACGAATATACGCGTGGAGGGACAATATGATAATGATCATCAAAAGTGATGATATTTTCACACGCTTATATGATTATAAGATATGCAAGAGAAAAATTCTCTACATTATATGTATGCCTCGATTTGCTTCTGAAGTAACAAAATCTTGAAAGAGGTTATAAGCTATCATAATTTGATAGACTTAAGGCACGATTATATTCCATTCCTGGGAAATGAGAAACTTATTTATGCAAACGTGCACTTGATCACAACTCACCTCCAAAAGAGGTTGAATAATTTTGAAATCTACTTCTGAAGTAGTAAATCTGAAATTTATTTATGCAATAGTAAATCTGAAATTTACTAAAGAAAAAGTACATGTCATGGTAAACTTGGAGTTTACAAGAATAAAAATTCATAAATTGATATGAACGATTGTGACATCTCGAAGATGTGCATGTATTGAAGAACTAGAGGATTCTTCAAGAATTGTTTATGTCGTTTGTTCTCATGACAAGTTGGTTGGACCAACTAATATTGGGATTGGATCCCTTCAAATCTGAAAATTATAAAAGATGAATATGGGTCCGTTCACCTATCATGTGATATGTTGAAAAGATGCATCAATAAGATGATCACATGTACATTCTTGGTCAACCTACGTTTGACTTTCATAAAGTTACTTGTTCAATATAAATTGAGCATAATTTTCAGATTATGTAATCAAGATAATTCATCTTGATGATGATGGTTTAGCATTGAATGTCTTTGATAAATATCTAAACCATTGTTAATGAGAACAAAACTTAATGTATTGGTCTGAAATATGATATATTGCAATAGAATTTGTATGCATTAGACCAATAAATTATTATTATTTCTTCCATCTCAATTGGTTCAAGGACAGAAACCAATTATTCCATCTAATAATTTTGATGTGCGGTATACGATTAATGAATATACCATAATGCACAAAGATGGATTCCTCAAAGAAGTAGAGGATGTATGTTAGTTTTCCTAACATAAGGGGGAGGTTATAAGCGCTATGAAATATGTTAGGAATTATCACCATATCCTCATCCAAAAGATAATTCAAGTCAAATGCTAAAAGCATCTCATATTAAGTGTAAGTGCTCTTATTTTGTGTTCCTAAATGACAAAGTCTATGCGTGCATGAAGCGTGGTAGACTGATTGGTTCCACATGAAATAGTCCTTGAAAAATAAGGAGCATATAATCATAATAAGAAGGCAATGAACTCTTGAAGAGCCTACGACATATCACTTCATGAAACCTTATGAGAGGTTCATGTACCTGAAAATAATGAAGTGATGAGATCTCAAATGTTATGTCACATTGTGAACCGATACAAAATGATATATCATCAATATCTTTGACACAATATTGGCACAATATTGTGAAAGATTACGAGGATCTGAATTCTACGTTTATTTAAGCATGCTGACATAGAAATATTTATCAAGTGACATGAAAGGATGCATTTTGGTAAGCGTAAAACTTATTTGATTTGCATTCCAAACACTTGAAGATGTCACTTATGAAATGTTGAATATTGTCACTTGACAAAACTTAAGTAAAAACTTTTAAGGATTCAAACTACTTAAAGCATATAAAAGTTTCTGGGAAACTTATTTATAATCCTTATATTGTATAAGCTTATTGCTTGAACATCATTATAACTCTTGGAGAGTTTTCAAAGCAATAGATTATTTGCTGAAATTCGAAATATATCGAATTGGATTGGTTATGAAGTACCATATCTTAGTGCAATTGATGCACTCATGTACCTTGCAAATACTACAAGGCCAATAGCCTTTTCAGTCAATTTGTTAGCAAGGTATATTTCTGCTACTACTATGAGACATCAAAATAGGATAAAACATATGAGCTTATTTTATTCTAAAGATTGCAGTCCCGATCTTATTGGTCATGCTGATGTTGGGTACTTATGTGACCCGCAAAAGCTCGATCTCAAATAGGCTATGTGTTCATATGTGGTGGTACTGCCATATCTTGGAGATATACACAGTAGTCTATTATAGCCACTTCTTCGAATCATGCTGAGATAATAGTTATTCATGAAGCAAGCCGAGAATGTGTATGGTTGAGGTCCATGATACATCTCATTCGAGAAAAATGTGGTGTGAAATATGACAATCTACCCATAATTTTATACGAGATAATTCAGCATACATAACACATCTTAAGGGAGGATTCATAAATAGAGATAGAACGAAGCACATTTTGCCAAAGCTTTCTACATACATGAGATACAAAAGAATGATGATATTAACGTGCAACAGATTTGTTCAACTGACAATGTGATTGATTTATTCACCAAATCTTCTCCAATTGCAACTTTCAAGAAGATGCTGCACAAGATCGAGATGCAAAGGTCAAGGATGTGCTCATTAGGGGGAGTTAATACGCGCTGTACTCTTTTTCTCTTACGAGGTTTTGTCCCATTGGATTTTCCTTATAAGGTTTTTAATGAGGCAGCCGAAATGCGTATTATTAAAGATGTGTACTCTATTTCCTTCACTAGATTTTTTTTCTACTGGATTTTTTCTAGTAAGGTTTTAACGAGACACATTATCTACCAATTAGACATTCAAGGGGGAGTGTTATAAATGTATTTACATTATAGTGGATGTCTATCAAGATCTACTTTGATATCTATTTGGATTTGAAGCATCCATCTTTTACTCAGACTAGGAGTTAATTTTTCCTATAAATAGAGGGGTTTTATTCATTGTATTTACAATCTTATGATCTCTCATCCCTCAAGAGAAGAATTAAGAAGCACTCTCTCTATTCTCTCTACTCTTCTTCTTTATTCTTTCTTGTTTTATAATAGATATGATGTTGTTGTAGATTTATATTTGTTACAAATCAAATGATTGTTGTTGATGAGTTTTAAATTTTAATTTAAAATATAATACATATTAACAACCAAAACTCGTTTATCTATATAGATATTAAAAAATAAGAGAAAATCAAAATATGCATCTATATACATAATTACATACTCACATACATAATACATATAATTTAAAAATTTTGAATGTAAAATATACCTTTAGATTTTGTAATTAATTATAAAAGAATTTACTAATAATGTTAAAAGGTGGGCCTGAGAATTTGTATACCGACATTGAAATATATTTATAAAATTATAATTATCTATTATTTTCACGTATAAATATATATTAGAGTTATGATTTTTAATAAAATTAATTTTACTATTTTGCTCATTTATTTTATTATAGTTTGTTATTAAATTATATATTCGATTGGTATTTTTTACTTTTATTTTTTTATCTTAAAAATGATTTTTTATTTTTATAAAAAATATGTTAAATAGATTAAAAATTAAAAAATATTTTTATAATTTTTTTTTAAAAGAGATACAAATGTCGATATAAATATAAGGGTAAAATAGGTATTTTAAAAAATTAAATAGGAAAAGTGAGGGAGAATAATTATTGTTCAAAGTTGAGAGGGTGGGGGGATGTTTCGATTTTTACAGCAAAGTTTGGGGGTGTAAACGATTTTAACACTATATAATAGATTAAAGATTCGTTACAACGAGGCAATAGATTAAAGAATCATTAAAAAAGAGAAATACAGTGGTTGGTAGAGCATATATATCCTGACGTTTAACAAATAATACGTATATTTTTTTTTTTTATATGCATTATTTGTTTGAGGTTTAACATATGTATATTTATCCTTCTTGATATTGCATTATTTGTTAGACGGTGAAGATATATATATATATGCACTATTTATTATATGGGGGAGAGTATATATGTATCAATTTCTGAACAAGATCCGTATTTGCTCTAAATTGCAAAGTTAAAGTTGATGGAATATATTTTATATTTGACCCTTTTCCTATCTTTTAATGATTTTTAATTCCAATTAGGTATGGCTATGAATATTAATTCGTAATAGTTTGCAAGAGTTTTCTTTTATATGAAAGACTAATTAGTTTAATTTGCTATGAGAAAACAAATACAGTTATTCTTAACAATTGGGATGAGGAAGTGAATAAATAGTTGTTTGTAGCATCACAATTTAAAGAATAGTCATAGTTTCAACATCAACAACAATAACATGTATGTAGACATTATCTTATTTCAGAGATAAAGAATCAAAAGTTGATAACAAAAAACAATATATTAAACTAACCTTCTCTTCTATTGAATTTGAAATTTAAATTGCGAAATTCAAACTTTAAACTCGATAATATATACTAGAACCCAACTTCAAATTTGGAACATTAAACTTAAGGTCTAAAGTTTGGCTCTTGGAGAGGTCTGAAGTTTTTTTATTACGAAGAAATAACTCCCTTAACTTTAAATTAATTACAAAATATATTAGGTAAAGAAAATGGTGTGTATTTTAGGCTTGTGTATCTCCGATATAAATGAGTTTTGTAGATTTGAATACACTCCATTTTTTGGTCTGTGTACCTCAAATACACCCGAATTTTGACTTGTGTAGACAATTACATTTTTGTTGTTTGCCCTATATTTATCTAAATTTTATGGAACTTGTTTTAAGTGGTTAAACTTTAAACGTTTTCTTTTTATAATTGTGGTGTCTGGGTTAGATTGCTGTCACCTCGAGTAATTTCATGGCCAACAAAAGGTATCAAGTAGGGTTAGCTTGCGGGCACCTCAAGTAATTTCATGGCCAACAAGAGGTATCAATTAACTTTGTCCATCAAGGCTAAACAGATAGGAAGAAATCATCTAATGTTTGTCTCTGTTGAGAATTGAACTACCTGAATTGGTGTCGTTACACCAAGACTTGCAAGTCCTATTTCTGAGCCATAATATATCATGCATAATTCTTTCATTAGAATATAGTTCAGACCACCCAAACATGCAAGCAGTTAAGATATTTCATGTTCCAAAACACAAGTCAAAACTATGCAGAGATTCTTCAAATACATGGTGGTCATGTGTTTTTGGCAAACATGCAACTCTTTCATTATATGTAATTTCAATATTTTTGCAACATAAACAACCCTCTCTTTTGAATTCAAAATCATAATCAAATCATAACACAATTCAAGACATTTTATATCATACTTTTCAAGGTGCATTCAAAACAATCTATAACATATGATAAGTAAAGGAAAATCAAAAAATGAGAGGGATTTTACATAAGTCATGCTCTTAGTTCAATCATCAACCTTAAAGCACAATGCTTACATATATATATATATATATAGTTTCGAATAAATTTTGGGGATGGCCTAAATACTAAAATAATATCCGTAAGTCTTCTAAAACATGAGTGCATTCATAAATCCGAAAACTCTTTCTTAAAATCATGATTTCTATGCCCATGAGATTTTAGGAAAACTCCGCATACCTCAATTACGGGAAAAAGTGGATAATTCTTGAAGCCTTCGGTGTGGAGATTCCGAATCTCCAATCAAATACAAAAATTCACGTTTGAATCTTGACTTATTTGAGTTTTTAGTTTTAAACCCTAATGAGAGTTCTTGATGGATTTTTGTGAAAATATGAATAATGTGGTTATTTGGAAGCTTAATCCCGTGTTTAAGATGTTCAAGGGGTTGGAAAATACCCAAAACACCCTTAATGAGATGTATTAAAATTGCTGAACTTTCAGGTGCGCATAGCAGAGCATACGTCGCATGCACTATCTCATCGGACTGGAGCATGCATCGCATGCTACCTAGTATGAGATGCACCATGCGATTTATACAAATTGCATGGTGCTACTGTTTCGAAAATCAAACGCGCCCAAAACAATGTCCAAAAATTTTGAAACTTGTACGGTATTTTCTATAGACTTGCCCCATCGCAACACAACAAAGATTTTAAGAAGCGGAGGTCGGAAAGATCGAAAATAAAATCTCCGAATATTGAGAGTAAAAATGAGGCTAAGTCTCTTGACGCTTAGAATATTTTCAAGCTTTTAATTCAATAAGCATGCTACTACAATATAACACATGAAGGATTATTTTATGGGGCGTTACATAAATCTTAAGTCATATGTGAGGAAACCTAACCTGGGGATTAGAGATCCTATATCCAGGTTCAATGGAAAAAATAAATCACATGATGACTTGTTGTGAAAAAATATGTTGTTTATTTATCCCTCCCTATGATGTAAGTGCATTTGCCTGTATTGATTGTGAGGTTGAGTTTATTAAAATCTTAATGAATATCTGTAGCTCATATGAGTGGGGTACTAAATTACAGGAGCACTCTCGACGGATTTCACCTATATGAGTGTGGAGGTAGGCTGCTTCCTATGAGAATTTAGGCTTATTATCAAAAGGCACTCATTAAATTCGGTATAGCATAAGGCCGTAATGTGATGGCTATAAAGCTCATGTCAACACCTTGACTATTATGTGTAAGCAGTAACTTTTTATTTCCCCAAAGTAGTCATAGTTCAATTCTGAGACCACTACGACTTTGGAGTAAGAATTACTGTTTTACTAAGTGAAGGTTCAATGCAGAGCACACCTTCATTATGCATGATAGTCTTCTTTCAACTACTGGGTTCTCTTGATAATACTAAAATGAGTATCGGATTGAAGTTGCATTTTAATATTTTTGCATGATTTTTTAGAAGTTAGGTCATTATAATGGATGATTGATCATCTTTTCAATACCATTTCATTATCTCTTTAATTACCTAAGTGGAACATGTAAGACCCCGCAAAATCCTACGTCAAATTCAGCCCCTTTAAGCTTGAAAAGGGATCCAACACTTAGAAAATTTTAGCTAAGAGTTAAGGGCTTAGTTCCTTTTACGCCTTCGAACTTCGGGGGATCTATTTGACGACCTTCTCGACCTTCGTTTTTCGATTTTCAAGTTGATTCATGATGGGAAAGTCACTAGTATGTCTTGGGCACATTCCGGGCATATCTTGGGTGCATTTCAGGGGCATAACTTACTGGTTTGAAATGCTCCCGCATTCCGGGCGTATTTTAGGCAACAATTTTAGGGTCAACTTCCAACGATCATAACTTTCTGTATATAATGAACTGGGAGAGATGCTATATATCAAATGAAATATCTTTGAGTCTTCTTTCCAATGCACTGATTTAATCCTAATCCAACATCTGAGTAAAAAGTTATCTTCAATTTACTACATCATATCAAGCCTATCAATAGAGGGACTGCTGCGACTTCTTTGTTTCCTTGGGTATTTTAGTCTTTTTTCCCACCCTTGTTCAGCCATAAACACGAAACCTATTCCACTCTTGGACCCTTAACACTACACACAATAAAAACTTATCTCTTACGTTGGTACAAGAGTGACCTCGATCTCCCAAGCATCCAATGTTTCCAAGCTTGAATCCAACCCGAGTGAATCCACACTCAATGTTGATTTCCCTAGTTACAATTTCAGATTTGTGCATCAAGGAGAGAGGACTTGTCTTTCAATGTTACACAACATTCATCATCATAAAAATTTAATGAATTAATTCCTAGAAGGTTGTATTTATAGTGTATTACAAGAATACTGTAAAATGTCCAAAATGACCCCTTAGTCAAAGTCTTCAAGTGGGCTCCCTTGGAGTGCATTGTATGGACTGATTTTGGAGCCTAGTTAGGCCTTCCTTTGCACTTCACGTGTACACTCCAAGTCTTGGGTTCATTCACTCTCTCACTCACCCACCTCCGTGGTCGTACCCGTATCGTCCTTCTCTTCTTGAAAAGGATTCGACCTCGAATCTGTACGTTGCAAAATCAAGAGAAGACAAAGAAGCACACATCCTCATGACATGAGGGGCTAAGGTTAGCAAAAATACACATCACATGCCATGCCAATGTGGGATAAACTTGGAGTATACCCTCGAGTCCTTTGCGTTGAACATGAAAACCTCATTATAAATGGCACAATGGAAGAGGTCATCATTAACAAAAAGAGACAAGGAAGAACCTTTTCTTCCTTTATTAGCACCCACAATCAAACATTGCTTGTCATCTTGACCAAGAATCAAGTAGGAAGTGTAGAAATTCCCATATTCTTGGAGGGTGCCGGGGTAAAATGGGAGAAGTAACCAAGGGTATAAGCCAAGGTTAGCCCTTCCTTTTTCTAGAATGTCACTCCCACAACCACGTATGACATTTGCATTAAAGAGAAGTCTAACATTCAAGAATAGAGAGACACGGCCTAGAAGTCCTACCTCAAAAAGACATATGCCATCATTTACAACATTTCCATACACATGATCTCTATGAACAAAACTACTAGCAAGGCTTTTACCACACAAGATGTTCAAAGAGTCACGGCACCATCAAGATCAACTTTATAAACACCATCACTAACTTGAGATTTCTTAAACACGCCACACATATGCTCAAGTAGTGAAATACATTCATGAGTAAGTTGATCTTCATTCACATCCTCACTAGTTGTTGGCAACTCATATACCAACGTAGACTCACCTTGGTTCGCACAAGGGTCAACTAGTGTGTGAGTACTCTTGTCAATTGGTAATAGAACCTTGTTCAAGTTATAAGGGCTATCACTAGATGGACATAAATCAGTCTTACAATAAGAATCAGTTTCGTCATCTAAAGGATCAACTAGTGCTTGCGTACCTACAACAAGAGTTTGGTCCTCACGTAACCTAACATCACCAATGATACAAGCATGAGGAGCACAAGGATTAAAAGTTTTTGTTGAAGGTCCACTTTTCGGATTTGCAAAGGAATTGAAGACCTTTTGAAGCCTTTTTCAAAGCCTTGTCCAAGCTCGGGAACTACAAAGACTACAAGGTGCATGTATGAAAATGGACGTGGTTGAGCAATTCTTAAGTTCATCCAAGGGAGTGTATGTATTAAAATGTGAATACATGCCTTGAGTGCCTTAAAAACACTAAAAGTCATCCTCATTTATGCACTCCAAACCTACCCCCTTCACTAAGGGTAAATGTGTCATTTTCCATCTTCTTTGTAATAGACTATAAGTAGAAACCCCTTAGTCTTATTTTCTTAGTTATCTCATTCTTGAAATCACTTGTAATATTGAACATCACTTTCCTCTCAATAAGAGAGTAGACCACCACTTTGACATCACAAGAAATGGTTTCTTCTTGTGTTGTGTGTATCGGCTAGAAACGAGAGTGCTTGAGTGACCCGAGTTCCTCTTGTGTTCCGTAAGAACGTGGTTCTTGTTAACTTTTTTTGTGGAGTTTTTTGAGTATTAATACACTCTTTAGTTGCTGAATTATGATTTCTCATTGTGTCAAGTTACATATCTTCTTTATCGTTTAATTTTGAGTTTGTTGTTTCCGTTTAGTGTCTTGTGTGTGTGGACTGTTTGTGTGTTTGCGGACTGTTTTTGTGCTATTTTAGATACTATTTGGTATCAACCAAGATTATCACCATATGGAGACTCAAATACCTCTACTCTAGGTAAATCCGCAACTACATCCAATTGGCCACTACTAGCCACAAACAACATTTTAAGTTCATAGGAGTGTAGGGAATAGTGATTTTACCTCGTAGCTCACATGAGCTATGGCCTTTCTCTTGATGTGTGTCTGGGAATCCCACTTTCTCCAACCTTTCATTTGCCATAACTAGGTTTTGGGACATAGTGTCAAGGTAGGCTAAAATGACATTGGTGGCATTGTTGTCCGTGGGTTGAGAGGTGGAAGCCGCGGATTTCCTTGTAATTGTACCTAAAAAAAGAAAGAAAAGAACTCATACAAAACACACGTTATTTCAAAACAACCTCACCACACTCTCGCACACTTGATCGTCTCACACTTGGTTTCACAAGTGTTGAAAGCTGGCTTGTACTTTGCGAGTCATTGAGGGTCGATTCTACTCTTTCCCCGAATAGATTTTCATTTGAGTTGACTCAAGAAAAGTTTGTTATGGACTTGAACCCACAAGATACAACGATTTCACAAAATACAAAAGTACACAACAAATGCGTAACACGAATGAACGAACGTAAAAACTAACTAACAATCTAGTAGATAAGTAATAGTTTGCCAATTAGTATTGGAACCGACGAAATTGAAACTAAGAAACAACAAATGGAAACTAAGAAATCTAAAATTTGAGCTTAAATATGTTGCATGAACAGTAAAACATGATGATGTGGCAGCCACGTATTGGTCTCGGTTGCACACAACTTTTGTCGTCCAATTTCAAGTCTTGGTCAATTTTTCAATTTGGACTTTGGTGGAACTTGTTCAATGGAGGTAAACATAAAGTAGTCTTTAGAGATTCTTTATCAATTAAAATTTCAAGACTCAAAGTCTTGGACTAGACTTGTACTCCTCCTTAAAACATGGATCCTTGTTTTATGGAAAACTGGTTGAGATGTGATTGACTTGTTGGTGAGTGATGGTAAGTCTTTCAAGACTATCAAAGTTCTCACACTTTTTCCTTCACCTTTTTGGATATAAATTTAACTTTATTTTAACAAGGTATGAAGGTTTGGAAGAAAATCAAGAACACTTCAACACTCACAAAAAAAATCAACAACAATCTCCCAAGAACAACAACAAGGTCCACTACAATCTTCCAACAAACGGCCAAGTCCTTTAGTGTGGTGTTTTGGTCTTAACAATGACTGAAGATTGTGATTAAAAATAAGAATACAACAAATTTTCAAGAATAATAACAACACCAACAACGTCCAGCCCAAGTCCACAAGAAAGGTCACCATACGGACAAGAACAACAACATCAATACACGACCTAATTTGTCACAACAACAATCTCAACAATTCAATCTCAACTCAAGCTATAGACTCAATGTGTTAGTGATGAGAAAAAAACGAACACTTAGAGACAACAAAGACAAGTAAAAATCTCGGCCAAGACACAACAAAAATACAATTTTCGGCCAAGAACACAAAATGGACAGATTGCTCTCTTTTTTTGGAATTTTCAGTTTTCAACTTTTTTTTTGTAGTTTTCAAGTCTCAAGCCCAAAATTGATCTTCTTAGAACAAAATAAACAATGTATCTGATACCAAATGATACAGGAAAAATAACGGCAACACGAAACACACTCCAAAACAGTCCACAAATCTTAAGGATCTAAGGACCTTTTGGAGACCACTCCTGGATTCACTACAACAACAAGAATACAAGAATACAAGGATGTTTTTGACACCAAAAAAGCTACCAAAACATGATGAACACAATAAGATAGACAACAATATGATAAGAACAATAACAACAACAAACGTCTTGCACTAAACAAGAGGAAACACCACAAGATTACGATAAAAAAAAAAGGGATAGATAGATAGACCAATGGTTGGTATAATCTTAAGAACCCAAGAGCCTATTACAATATTGGACCCTTAACACTACACACAACAAAAAACTATCTCTTACGTTGGTACAAGAGTGACCTCGATCTCCCAAGCATCCAACGTTTCCAAGCTTGAATCCAACCAGAGTGAATCCACACTCAATGTTGATTTCCCTAGTTACAATTTTAGATTTGTGCCTCAAGGAGAGAGGACTTGTATTTCAATGTTATAGAAGATTCATCATCATCAAAATCTAATGAATGAATCCCTAGAAGGTTGTATTTATTGTCTATTACAAGAATAGTATGAAATGTCCAAAATGACCCCTAAGTCAAAGTCTTCAAGTGGGCTCCCTTGGAGTGCATTGTATGGACTGATTTTGGAGCCTAGTTATGCCTTCCTTTGCACTTCACGTGTACACTCCAAGTCTCGGGTTCATTCACTCTCGCACTCACCCACCTCCGTGGTCGTACCCGTATTACTTATGGCCCACGAGAATCTTATCTCATGTCTTGTACCAATCTTAATCATGAGATATGATCATCAAATAGACCCCTACCCTATGTGGTGATGATAATTATTCATAGAACTCATGTGCAAGATCATCCCTATGCAAAGTCTCATTGCCTTATGTTTCGTGCTTTCACGTTTCACTAGGGGTTATCATGAGGCTTGTTTGATGCCTTTGCATATTTTGTCGATAAAATAATATTCAATGTGAGACTGTGTTCTTTATTCTACACTCTTATAGTTTCAAAAGGTACCTACCCATTATTTGGGGACGAATGATCCTAAGGGGGAGTAATGTAACACCCCGCATTTTTCGGGCTAGAAATCGAAGCATCGTTACTATGTGTATAGACTTGAACTAGATGATTCCTTGTTAATATATGTATGGTGATAAATCCTACAGGGTGGGAATACCTTTTGATATGAATTGAGGTCACAAAAATCCCCTAACTCTAAGAGAAGTTGAAAATATTTCTACCGATTAAGTTTTTGTGGATGTTAAAACTTGAGTCAACTTTCATCAACCATAAATTATTGTATATAATGAATTAGAGGGTCTAATATATATAAAATGAAAGGTATTCTAAGTAGCTTTCCAACGATACCAATTTCTCCTAAATTGGACAACCGATCGAAAAGTTATAGCCATTTTTGTGAGAGGCAGTAGCCCAGGGCAATAAGCTCGCAGCGCCCTGGCTATTCCGGCCAGTGTGTTTTTCTGCAATCAGCTCCACGTTTTTCAGGGGCATTTGGGTCAATTACACCCCTATTAATTTGGCCTAAACATCGAATTTTAACCCCAAAACAGCACTTTAGACCCCCAAATTGACATTCTCTCCAAAATTCCTCTCAAGAACACCCCTTAAGGTTTCAACCCAAAGATCAATATATCTAAAGATTTCACTGTAGGTTTTCAACAATCCTTCAAGTTTCAAAATCCACATTAAGAGAGCTACAAGAAGCACCCATCAATTGTTCGAATATCATCTGTAAGGCACGACTTCATTCAAAAGTCATAATTTAAGGTACGTAGGATTTTCCTAAAATCTCGTGGGTATAGAAATCATGTTTTAAGAAAAGGGTTTCGAATTTATGAATATATTCATGTTTTAGAAGCGTTGATGATATTGTTTTGGTCTTTAGGCCTTCCCCAAATTGATTTGAAATTATATATATATATATATATATATATGTAAGCATGTGTTTTAAGATTGATGATTGAATTGAGAGCATGATTCATGAAAAATCCCTCTCTTATGATGATTTTTATTTACTTATGATATACTATGAATTGTTATAAATTGCATCTTGAAAGCATGATATGAAGTGTCTTGATTTATGTTATGACTTGAATATGATTTCGAAAATAAAAAGAGAGGGTTATGCATGTTGATGAATGTTGAATATGCATATTACAAAGAGTAACACGGTTTGCCAAAAGAACGCATGACCACCACATGTTTGAATAATCTCAGCATAGTTTTGACTGGTATTTTCGGAACATGAAATCTTTTATACTGCTTGCATGTTTGGGTAGTCTGAACTGTGTTTTAAATGAAAGAACTATGCATGATGCAATATGGCTCAGAAATAGAACTTGCAAGTCTTGGTGTGATGACACCAATTCAGATTATACCATGGTAATTCAGAATAGAATAGAATGCATGTTTGAAATTAGACTTTTCAGATGTTGAAACTAGAAGAAATTCATGATTCAAAACATGATAAAATTTGGCATAAAGAGAGCTTAGGTGGTTCTCTGAAGAAGGCATGAGTTCAGATGACTCATTGCCCAAAACCGTTATTTGCCGATCCAAGTTTATTATATTATACTGACCTAGAGCCTTGTGGTGTATCAGACTCAGAAACTCCAACTCTTGCGGCACACTCGGGTTGGGGGCTTCCCTGCCAAGTCAATGGCGGATTCCATATAGCCCGTGTGATACGGGAATTCCTAGCTCGAGACCTTTCACATGAAGCCAAGCACATGAGTTGCAACGACTCCAAGCCTTGTTCACATTCTTGGCCATGTGTGAGGCCCTTATGAGCCCATCTAAGGGCCTATATTTAATAAAATGTAAAGAGGCCCACCAAGATACCCCAAACCCACCCACTTAAATGCCAAGGGTAATTTAGTCTTTGTCTCTCCTTTCTAAGTAACTATATAAGCCGTGTAATAGGGCTAGTCTTGCTTTAGTTCATTCCTATTATTCAAGAAAAAAAGTCTTGTAAATTTTTGACTTCTCTTTCTCATCATTTGGAGAGGCCAAAACCAAATTCTCACTAGTACAGTGATACTAGTGTTGTATCTTGGCTAGAGACTAGGTTCTTGAGGTTCTTTGAGTTCCTCTTGGTCCAAGTAAGAACTTGGTATTGATATTTATTAGTCTTAGCTTTCTCTTGTTAGGGTTCTTAGACTAATGTATATTGTGTGTCAAGTTTCTATCTCTTTCTTTGTAAATCTTGTTAACATTGTGTTGTTGAATATAAAAGTCTAGTGAAGCCGTGTGGGGCTCTTTTGATTCACTAGCAATATTTTCTTTGTTGTTCTTGTTGTTAAACTCACTTTTCTAGTTCAAACAAGTGTTGCAAACCTAGTGAAGCCATGTGTGGCCATTTTTCGATTCACTAGAACTTTGTTGTTCATCTTATTGTTCTTGTGTTGGTTGGAATCTCTTGATACACACTTAGCATTGTATCATTTGGTATCAAATCTCAAGGCTAGGTTTTATTCTTACAAAAACAATCTTGGAAAGCTCTTACCAAAAAGTGTGTTCTTGAACATTTTGGTAAAAAAAATTGGTTGTAGATCTACAAAAGTTTTACTTGTTTAGTTGTTTCTTGTGTTGGTTTATTTCTCATCAACACAAAGGGTGTCTAAATCTAAAGTTGAGCTTAATGAAAAAGAGAATTGTGTTGTGAAAAAAAAAACCTTGGAAGTGACCATTGTGGTGTATTGTTGTTGTGTTCTTGAAGGTGTTGATGTTGTGTTCATGCTAAACTTCTCCTCATCTTATGTCTTAACTTCTATAAAGATAAATAGATCCAAAAAGCTTGTAAGACAAAATTGAAAATTGTTTGTGAGAAGACTTGCTAACATCACCTTTTCAAGATTTGACAACCATTTTTTCTTAAAATAAGGAACCTTGTCTTGGGGGCCTAGTGAGGTAAAACATCACCTTTTGATTTTGAAAAAAAAAAAAAAAAAAAAGGGTTTGAAAAATGTTACAACACTTTATGTTTTCCATCCCAATAACAAGTCATCCATTACAAAAGATCTAAGGGGACTAAGACTTCAAGTTGATGAACTATTTATGTGGACCCGCGACCATTGACATGCTGCCATGTCACCCTAGTTACTGTTCACGTGATAATTAAGCTCAAATTTGGATGTTCTAGTTTCTAATTATTGATTCCTAGTTTCCTCTAATTGGCTTGAGAACTAATTAACAAACTAGTACATTCCTACTAGCTTGTCAATTAGTCACTTGAAGCCTTGTGTTCGTGTCAACGTTTGTTTGTGTGCTTTTGTTGTTTGAATGCGTTGTAACTCTTGGCTCTAGTCTAACGAGAATTCTTTGAGTTTCAAAAAAGAATCCATTCCAGGAAAGAGCATACTCATACCTTACGGATTCACGGGTTCCTAGTCAATTTACAACTCTTGAGGAACTTGAGTGTGAGTGAACCAAGAGAGTGTGAGTGAGGAGAGGGATTTTAAACTAACTTGTTTGTTGCTTGTGTAGGTGATACCTTGATAATGGAGGGAACCACATCTCAAATCGTGGATTCTAATGAAATGGAGAATATGAGGGTCACTCTTGAGGCTATGACCCAAGCTCTCGAAAGGTTGAGTACAGAAGTAGGAGCCATAAAGGGAGAAGTAACAACTATTAGTGGGAGGTTAGAAAAAGTAGAGAGTCAAAGGAACTCTCGTCCTTCTACTCCTCAATATGTTTCGTCAAGTGGACATGATAGAAATTCCTCTTCCACCGTTACTCCTGAAACATGGCCACAATTTCCAAATCCTTCACTAGCTCCGCTAAATGCCGCAAGCTAAACCACTTATAACCCTCTAAACCAAGACTCTAATAGACCAACCCATTCCCAAATGTCTCAAGTTCCGCAAGAGGTAGTCAGACGTCAAATGCCTCCACAAAATCTGAACCCCCCCTTCCAAGCTCCACTAAACCAAAGACCACCACCTCCACAAAATCCAATTCTTCCGAATCAAGTTCCAAATGTCCAAAATCATCCCATCCACCTTGAGGAATATGGTAGAGAGGATTATGAAGGGTATAGAGCCTTTGACTATGCCTACATGAGGGAGAAAAAGGTGAGAGGAGGTCGTGTGGATCCAAGGAGATACCAAGGGTATGGATAAAGGTGAAACCGACACCTAGAGAGAGACGTAGGTATCAATACCATCAAATTGATCCTACCTATCTTTAAGGGTGAAAGTGACCCCAAGGTGTATCTTGCTTGGGAGTCGGCGTGTGATAAAGTGTTTCAAGTAAATGATATCTCGGAGAAGAAGAAGAGTTGTTATTCTATAGCTCATTTTGAAGGCTATGCTAACACTTGGTGGTAATACGTCAAGCGGTTCGACTGGTTTAGCAATGAGTTAGTAGAGGGACAACCACCACCATGTTTTCGGTTGAGGTACCTAATGAGGCAACGGTATCTTCCCGAAAGTTATTATCATGAGTTGCTTGCTAGGTTGTACAATTTGAGATAAGGGAATCGAAGTGTTATGGAATACTATGATGAGTTTCAACAAATCATGTTGAAGCTTGATCATCGGGGAGAACAAATTGACCATGACATAATTCGGTTCAAGTGTGGGTTGAAAAAAGAGATCTCCACTCATTTGACGCTTCACAAGTTTGATAGCGTTGAAGGGATTTTCCAAGTGGCTCTTGAGATTGAAAGGGAGCTTAAAGGCAAAGGGACCATCAACCTTGGGTTGGCCGAAGAGCAAAGATATGGTTCAACCATCTTTGGGTTGGCCTAAAAACAAGGACCAACCTGCCACTACAAGGTTGTCTGAGCCTAAAACAGTCCATAAATTTTCTCCCCGACAAGAAGCTCACAAGTATCCTAATTCTATATGGTTCCAATGTTTTAAGTGCCAAGGTTGGGGACATAAAGCCAGTGAATGTCCAAACCTGCACAATGTGATCCTAAGGGAAGCGAGATTGTATTACCTTGGTGAGGAAGCGGGTCTTGAAAAAGAAGAGAATGAGACCGAGCCTCAAGATGGAGAGAAATCCAAAAATGAGCCACATAATGATGATGACTGTGAGGATGCTTATCCACAAGAAGAGGAGTGCATGGTTCCAAACTTTGTAGTGAGGTGTACCATGGTTAGTAAGGCGATAGATAACCCTAGATAATGAGAGAATTTATTCCATACTAAATGTCTTGTGAAGGGAAGTGTGTGTACTATGGTGATAGATAGTGGAAGTTGTGCGAATGTGGTTAGTGTTGCAATGGTGAACTTCTCGAAATTGCCAACTACACCTCACACTAGTCCTTATAAGTTGCAATGGTTGAATGAATGCGGCCAGTTAAAGGTCACAAGGCAATGTGTGATACGTTTTAAGGTAGCCAACTACCATGACGAGGTGCTTTGTGATGTGATACCAATGCTAGCTTATCACTTGTTGTTAGGAAGGCCTGGGCAATACAATAGGTTGACCAAACATGATGGAAGGTCCAATCGGTATACATTTTGAGAAGGATGGCCGAAAGGTCGCTCTTCATCCATTATTGCCTTCCCAAGTGAATGAATTATACCAAGAGATGTGGGAATTAAGGGAAAAGGGAAAGAAGGCCGAGAGTAAGGCAAAAAGAGGGGAACCTAAGAGTGAGGGAGTAGGGGAAACCGAGGGGCTCCTAATTTCTAAGGGGCAATGAAGTGTGGTGATGATGGCTAGGAGGAAAGAATTATTTGTGGATCATGACGAGGACACTCCGATGCTCCTCTTGGCTCATTATTTTAACACTAACACCACTAAAATTTCCATTTCTCCATCTATTACTCATGTTTTGTAGGATTAAGAGGATGTCTTCCCAAAGGAATTACCGCAAGGATTGCCCCTACTTCGGGGAATTGAGCACCAAATAGATTTTGTGCCGAGTTCATAATTGCCCAACAAACTGGCTTATAGGAGCAACCCGATGGATACCAAGGAATTGCAACGCCAAGTTGAGGAACTCCTCAACAAAGGATATATCAAGGAGAGTATGAGCCCTTGTGCGGTTCCGGTGCTACTAGTTCCCAAGAAAGATAAGACTTGGCGTATGTGCGTTGATTGCCAAGCCATCAACAAGATAACGGTAAAATATCATCACCCTATTCCTAAGTTAGATGATATGCTTGATGAATTGAGTGGTTCATTTTTGTTTTATAAAATTAATTTGAGGAGTGGCTATCACCAAATTCGTATTCAACCGGGTGATGAATGGAAAATTGCCTTCAAGACCAAATTTGGTCTCTATGAATGGATGGTTATGCTATTTGGCCTAAAAAATGATCCAAGTACTTTCATGTGGCTATTGAATCATGTGATGAATCCATTTATTGAAAAGTTTGTTGTTATTTATTTTGATGATGTATTGGTGTATAGTAAGTCCTTCGATGAGCATGTAAAACATTTACAATATGTGTTTGATGTCCTTCGAAAGGAGAAGTTATATGATAATCTAGAAAAGTGTTCTTTTGTTGTCCATGAGGTTTTATTTCTTGGGTTTGTGGTGAGCTCAAGAGGGGTCAAAGTGGATGAATCTAAGATTGACGCCATTAAAATTTGGCCAACTCCCAAAACCATAGGTGAAGTGAGAATCTTCCATGGGTTGGCTAGTTTTTATAGATGTTTTGTCAAAGGATTTAGCACCATTACCGCCCCCTTGACCGAAGTGATTAAAAAGGATCGGCCTTTTAAGTGGGGAGATGAACAAGCTAAGGCCTTCGAGGACTTGAAAGCTATGCTCATCTCGGCCCCTTCGCTACAATTGTCAACTTTTGACAAGACTTTTGAGGTCAAATGTGATGCAAGCAAAGTCGACATAGGTGCAGTTTTAATGCAAGAATTGAAGCCTATTGCCTACTTTAGTGAAAAGCTCAAAGGAGCAACTCTAAACTACTCTACGTATGATTTAGAGTTGTATGCCTTGATTAGAGCCTTGTCCACTTGGCAACTTTATCTGTGGCCTAAAGAATTAGTGATCTGAGCGGATCATGAATCCTTGAAGCATCTATGGGCACAAGAAAATCTTAACCGGTGGCATGCTAAATGGATTGAATTTCTTGAAACTTTCCCTTATGTTATCCAATACAAGAAGGGTAAAGACAATGTGGTTGCCGATGCTTTGTCCCAAAAATATGTGCTTGTATCTACTTTGTCGTCTAAGTTGATGGGGTTTGAAAGCCTCAAGTCTTTATATCCCGAGGACCCTCACTTCGCTCCTATCTATAGGGAAAGTGAAGAGTTGGAAAGGGATAGGTGGGTTACGGATAGGGGTTCCCATCCCTATACCAAATTTGATGGATACTTTTTTAAAGGTAGACGATTGTGTGTTCCCTCAAGTTCGTACAGATAATTATTTGTGAAGGAAGCACACAATGGAGGTCTAATGGGCCTATTTTGGGGTCGAGAAGACCCTCGAAATTTTGGAAGAACAATTTTATTGGCCTAGAATGCACAAGGATGTGGCCCGGATTTGCGGCCAATGTGTTGACTGCAAAGGAGCCAAGTCACGGCTCTAACCCCACGGGGTTGTACACCCCATTGTCCACCCCTTTGCGTCCTTGGCTTGACATATCAATGGACTTCGTGTTGGGATTGCCGAGGACTAGAAAAGGGGGGGATAGTATTTTTGTCGTGGTGGATCGGTTTTCCAAGATGGCTCACTTTATTCCTTGTTCTAAATGTGATGATGCGCCTAGCGTAGCCTCTTTGTTTGTTGATAATTTTGTAAAACTTCATGGTGTTCCGAGGACAATAGTGAGTGATAGGGATTCTAAATTCCTAAGCCACTTTTGGAAGTCCATGTGGGGTAGACTCGGTACTAAGTTGTTGTTTTCGACTTCATGACATCCACAAACTGATGGCCAAACGGAAGTAGTAAATAGGACATTAGGGTCTATGCTATGGTCCATGGTTAAAGGAAAAATGACTTCTTGGGTGGAGCACTTACCGTTAATTGAGTTTGCTTATAATCGTATTATACACTCGATCACGGGGATGACACCCTTTGAGTGTGTATACGGCATCAACCCCCTCACCCCTTTGGATTTAACCCCTTTGCCAAGTGATCTTATGATAAGCTTAGATGGAAGCAAGTGGGACGAGGCCATAAAAAAGCTACATGATAAGGTGAGGTTGCGATTGGAGAAGAAAAACCAAGAAGTTGCGAGGCGAGCCAACAAAGGAAGAAGAAAGCTCATTCTTGAACTGGGAGATTGGGTGTGGGTGCACCTAAGGAAGGATAGATTCCCATCTCAAAGGAATGCTAAGTTGATTCCATGGGGTGATGGCCCATTCCAAGTATTATAAAGGATCAACGACAATGCCTACAAGATTGATCTACCACCGGAATATCAAGTGCACAACACTTTCAATGTGTGTGATCTCTCTCGGGTGGAAACGGTGGAGGATGGCAATGATCCGAATTTGAGGACAAATTCCTTTCAAGATGGAGAGGATGATACTGGAATTCCTAGCTTGGTCATTCAATTTTACTCTCAAGAGATGTATTTCTTGGTTAGAGTCTTGATTCATTATTGAAACATGCAAGTAGGTATGATCTGACTTTCTCAAAAGTTTTCTGATGGTAAACTGGGGAAAAAAATAAAATTAATATCAAATTTGGAACTTTACTTTTTTGGAGAACAATTTTCTCTTTACAATAATTTTGTTTGGGATAATTTTCTTTCTATTTTTGATGTGATTTTAGGAGCCCGCCCGAAGCACAGGGCTCAAGCAGCAAGGTGAAGAAATTGAAAATCAAGCAACAAGGTGAAGAAGTTGAAAGTCAAGTAAAAAAGCGAAGAAAAAGAAAGTCAACAGATTGAAAATATCAAGTCAGGAGCCCGCCTGGAGAACAGGGTGATGAAATTGAAAACCAAGCAACAAGTTGAAGAAATTTCAAATCAGGAGCCCGCCTGAAGAATAGGGTGATGAAACTCAAGTCAAGAGTCCAACAGAAGCTGCGTAGATAGATTTTTTAATTTCATTTATGTTTTAACTTGTAATTTTCATTTTTGATGTAACAACAGAGCCGCGGGCCAGAACCTCGATGGGACCTCCCTCGACTCTCCAACTCGACATAGTCCATATCCTTCCAATCCTTTGAGATAACTGTCACTCGATTCCCTCATAACTTGGGTAGGTAGGATGTCCTAAGTCAAGATCTGGTTTCCCTCCTTCCTTGTGCTCCGTGCTTTTGAATAAAGGTCAGGACAAAATTCTGTCTTGTTGTCAACTACTTTTTACTAAAACACCATGTGGTTACATCCAAAGGGAGCATGATGTAGACACGTAATTTTGTCCTTTCCCAAAAATATTTTAATCATTTTTTTAATTTTCTTTATTTTTATCACCTTACCATACTTTTGTTTAATTAATAATTTCTCCCAAAAAAAGAATTGAAAATAATTAAATACATAGCATCTTTGCCACCTTACTCTGTCACCTCAACACCTCACTTTTAATTTTTTATTGGATACATGCAAAAGGCACACGCCCTACTCATTTTTCCACAGGTCACCCTCATCTTTCCAAATGCCACACTAACTTTTCCACATTCCACACACTTATTCCCATAAGCCACCAATTATATGCTTCCATATAGTATAATAAATAAAGAAAAAGAAAAATGAATAAAAAATATAAAAGGAGAATTCTAAAAGGGGAAAAGGGCGAGGCTCGTTCTTTCATCATCATTTTCTCCACAATAACAACAATCACCAAATCATCTTCCTCACAAGAAGAACAAAGAAAAAAACAAGGGAGAGAAGAGAGAATCGCGCGAGAGAGAAAAAATCAAGAGAGAAACAGCATCACAAACAGTGCCGTGAATAGTACCACAAATAGTGTTGTGAACAGTGTTATGAACAGTATCATGAACAGTATTGTGAACAGTGCCGTGAATAGTACGTGAACAGTGTCAGTTTTCAAGTTCGATTGGATTTACGGAGATTCAGTTTTGGGTCTCAAATTTTTCAATACGGAGTTGTAGTTCGTCATTGTTGAGGTCCTATTAGGAATTCTATAGTCCGGGCTTTCTTGATTTTATTATCAATGAAATCGATTCTTCAAAGGTTCATCTCTCAACTCTACTTTTTGATGATATCACAGTTGGTTAATATCGTGATTTTGTGGTGCAGTTTTGAATATTTCAAGAAAAATGTTAATTGTTGTTGTGGATATGAATGATTGGTATTCTTAAATGTTTGAATCTTCATTGGGGAATGTGTTGTTGGTTTCGGATATTGAAAAGTGACATTGATAGTTAAACTGGCTTAATAATGTGGTTAAAAATGGATTTGGGGGATGAAATTGAGAAATTGATAAAAAAGTTGAATTTAGATTAGCTTTGGTTTATTGTTGTTTTGGTTAATTCGTAATAAGCACGAATATTGTTGGAATATGACAAAATTATGATATGTTGAAATGAATAGGGAAATGTTGGTTCGGGTTGGAAATGTATTCATTTAATCGGGGAATGCCCCGCGATCACTTGTATTTATTCGTCGGGAAATGCCCGAAGTATTTTGTATTTGGAGGACGTCCGTGATGAAGGCCCGAGGCATCGGGTAGCATGGGAGCGTAGTATAAAATTAGTGTAGGGTAGAATAGGATTTACATTTTTGTATTCTTTTTCTATTTTGGACTGTATAATTGGACTGGACATTATTTTTGGATTTGTTTTCTTGATTGATCATTTTAGTTATGTTTGGTGTGGTTTATACATTCATAGTATCCAAATTAACCGATATACTCCACCAAGCGATCGAGGTTGAACCACGGGATCGAGTGGTGCCTAACAACTTCCCCTTGGTCAACAAAATTCATTAGTCAGAATCTCTGTTCGAGGATCAGTTTTATAGAGTGAAAACCGTTTTGAAAAACGATATCCACAGGTGATTGGCACACCTGATTTATGCCAAGTGGCGACTCTGAGTTTTGAAACTAATGAATTCTTTTTCGAAATAATTATCTTCATTTTGTCACTTTAATAATAAAACCCTTTCAAACCTTAAAAATTAATTCTTTTTGGAGTGAAAAAAAGAGGTGTGACAACTCTGGTGACTTTGCTAGGGATCGAACTCAGAATTTTTGGTTTATTTTTTGAGTCGTATCAGCTTAGTTTTGCATTATGGGTGTATAAACATTGTTTATATTATTGTTTATGTTATTGTATTATCATTGTTGAGTTCCTATGTGCTCTTTGTTTACAGTTTTTATCTTATGTGTTACCGTTTTATATCTAGCATCATATGCATAACCTGAGTCATTCTTTCTGCAACAAGTCCTAGTACATGTGTTTACACGACCTCTAGTTGAGTCACCCTTATTTTAGGGAGGGGGGAGCCATCGGTGTTATGGAGTAGGTGGAAAGCAAATCAGCCACTATCGACCATACGCTCCCCCGAAAAGCCATGTTAGTGAACCCCAACGTAGTTCAGCCTTTAGGTCATGCTTATGTGCATCATATTGAAGACCTAGCAGGGCCCACTTGGTCCTTTATAGGAGACTCACCTCTAAATCATCCCTACGTGCTAAATGTTGCATCTTTGAAGGTAACATCATCATTTGACAGACTGATTAGGCAAATGCATGAGTTAGAAGCAAGTGTAGGAAGGAAATCGTTGAAAAAATGAAGAAAAAAAGTGTGAAAAAAAGAGATTTGGTAGTTTTAGGGTTCTTTATGGCTTTTGTTTTTCACAATTCAAAAATTCAAAAAAAAATGTTTTTTACTTTTGCACCCATTGCCCAAAAAATAAAAAACGTTAAAAAGACTTTCCTTTTATTTCTTGAGTAAGTATTCACAATTCGAAAACTCTAAAAATATTTTTTCCTTTCAATAGGAGCTTTGTACATTTTTATATAATGAAAATATCAAAAAGATTTTTTCTTTCATCGTTGTTGGTGTTAGTTTCTAATTAAAACCCCAAAAACGATTTTATTTTCATCGTCTATATTTAGTTGTGTCTCTTAATTCAGGGTTTAGTTTGGCATTTAATCCTTAATTGTCCAATCTGGATGAACTACGCACCCCTGATTCTCCTCTTCGGGAGTGAGACGTAGGCAGCCTATTGTTGGTTCGGGGATCTTATTTGAAAAAATTCCAAGAAAAAAAAGAGATTTTCTTCACTCTTCACTTAGAGGAGCTGTTTCATATACATCTCTAAAAGAAAACTACAAAAAGATTTCTCTTTAATAGGTTCAAGTTCCATTTTAATATGAAATTTAAAACTAAAAATCCAAAATTTTTTTTTTTTGGTAATTATAGGTTTCATTTTGTATAGAGAGTTTAAACTTGAAAAATGTAAAAAAAAAAATAAAAAAATTCGTCAATTCTTTTGACAATTTGTTATTTCCTTTTCTTTTTGAAGTTTCAAGAAAAAAGAAAAAAGAAAGGAAAAAGAATTAATTGGCCATTTTGGCAAGACTTCATGAACTATGCACACCTGATTCTCCTCTCTCAGGAGTGAGATACGTAGGCGCCCTTCCTAGGTTCGGTGATCTTTAAAAACGTAAAATAAAAAAAAAGGTTTTAAAGAAAAAATGTTGAACTCTAACATATTTGTTGCCTCTTGTTCAGTTAGTTTAAGGTGGTTGGTTT
>NC_061122.1:3665123-3666085 GCF_002878395.1 Capsicum annuum | reverse complement strand
ACTTGAAAAATGTAAAAAAAAAAAAAAAATTCGTCAATTCTTTTGACAATTTGTTATTTCCTTTTCTTTTTAAAGTTTCAAGAAAAAAGAAAAAAGAAAGGAAAAAGAATTAATTGGCCATTTTGGCAAGACTTCACGAACTATGCACACCTGATTCTCCTCTCTCAGGAGTGAGATACGTAGGCGCCCTTCCTAGGTTCGGTGATCTTTAAAAACGTAAAATAAAAAAAAAGGTTTTAAAGAAAAAATGTTGAACTCTAACATATTTGTTGCCTCTTGTTCAGTTAGTTTAAGGTGGTTGGTTTGTGGCTTCATGGCTAGTCCTCCATGTCACACAAAATCCAAGGAAGGTTTAGTTGTGTCCAACAAGGATATAGAGAGTAGCACCATGGATGAAACAAAGAGTAAGGAAATTGAGAGTTTAAAGGAAGAGAATTTGAGACTGAGACAACAAATGATGGAAATGTACTGAGCTTGGGCCAGTGGGCTGCCTCCATCTCCGTTCCCCACTTTTGACCCTGCAAATACCTTGAGTCTTCCACCAAAATTGCAAATGCACCTCAATACTTCCACCACTCTTTCTTTAGCTCCTCAGTATAAGTATACCACATTCACAACACCACATACCGTCTGTGCTTTTGTTGCTCAACCTTCTACTAAGACTTCCACTTTGGCTATCAATCCAATGATCGTGCTTCCCCAGTCCACTAGTGAATCCACGTTCAATACTCTTGATGATCATTGTTATACTCTTGAGCCTACCGTTAAATTAAGTGGACCGCCAAAATTTCTTACTAAGAAGCCTAGCATGCTAGAAGAGCTAGAGAAAGTGGTTGGGAAAGTTAAGTGTGTAGAAAGTGATATGAAAAATTCACCTGGACTTATGGGCTATGAAGATGTTTCATATAAAACCTAGGGCATGTCTTAAGTATTAACCTTCCTCCCAGCTTTGAGACATTAAA
>NC_061122.1:3553720-3665023 GCF_002878395.1 Capsicum annuum | reverse complement strand
GTTCAATACTCTTGATGATCATTGTTATACTCTTGAGCCTACTGTTAACTTAAATGGACCGCCAAAATTTCTTACTAAGAAGCCTAGCATGCTAGAAGAGCTAGAGAAAGTGGTTGGGAAAGTTAAGTGTGTAGAAAGTGATATGAAAAATTCACCTGGACTTATGGGCTATGAAGATGTTTCATATAAAACCTAGGGCATGTCTTAAGTATTAACCTTCCTCCCAGCTTTGAGACATTAAAATATGGGGAGCCTGATGAACAGAAGGAGTCTGTGAAATATTTGGGAGGACATTGCAATCAACCAAGGGAAACTAAAGAAAAGAAGAAGGAAAACACACCTATTGTCATGCCAGGGCCAAAGCAGACTTTGAGAGGTCCAACCCACCAATACTGTCAGCCTCAATCCCGAGCTTACATATTAGATCCACATAACCACTTGCAATAAGGTTTGTTTCCCCAAAATCTAATAAATCCTATTCCACTTCCTCAATATCCTTTGAACAATGCATAATTGTATGCTCATCCATCTTCTTATTCACAATGGCATGCAGCTGTCCCTCAACATTGTCCTCAACCCCCAGAAATTTACCAAGGAAACTCTAAATTAAAGTTTCATCCGAGGTCAGAGTTCGCAAAGAGGGGGAAGGAAAAAGATAATTTCACTCCTATTGGGGAATCCTATGCCAGTTTATTTCATAGATTGGTACAGCAGGGCATGAGCACTCCTCTTCTTGGGTATACTCCTGACCCACATTCAATAAGTATTGATCCTAATATACGATGTGCATATCATTCTGATGTTCAGGGTCACAGTATTGAAGATTGTCGTGCTTTGAAAAGATAAATTGAAAAGTTGATTTAAGATAAATCAATTATGGTGCAGAACATTGATAGTGAGAAAAGCTCTAGTCATGCTGATATGCAAACTAGTGGCTAAGATATCAGGCTGAGCAATTAAGAAGTCACCCCTCCCTACTAAGAAGAGGTCTGGCAGTTTGTTTTGTTTTATTTGCTATTATTCGAATTATTTCAGGGTTGTAGTTTGGGATCTATCTTGTTTTTTCCTTTTGTCACTTATGTTCAAACCCTTCTATCTTTTGTTTCAACTAAATGAAGTGTCTTATTTTCCTTTGTGTTTTAAATAAGTGTTGTTTGTTTGTTTTCTTTACATAGTAAATTTTATGTTGACTCTAATGATATGACATGCTAGTGAAATTTTTAGTCAGATGTTAAAATCCAGTTTAAGCATGAGCATTGAATCAGATGTTTAAAGTTAGAAAAAGAGAGCATCTGAGAAAATAGATAGAGTGCTGGGGCATTTGTTTACCAAGTTGAAGCCTTCTTTAAAAATTAAAGCTATTATTAAGAGAATAGTGACAATAACTTGGTGATCAATTAAAAGACATGTCTCAATTAGGTCAAATAGTGGTTGCATGATCCTATATCAAGAGGAACAAAAAGAAATTAGCTCCACAAAAGCATGAATCATTCAATGTGAGGGATGCATAACAAAGGTGGAGTTGTATGCTGAACAAGGGTAGAAGAAGAATTGGCACATGCTCAGTTGAAGTTAGTGTTTTTAAAGTGTCACAAATGATCTTCATCTATCATTTTATATTGTATGATGTGTACTTGCATTTTCAAGGATTGATATGATGAAGGCATTTGATTCTGCTATCCAAATAGCGTGTTATCCTTTGTTTACCCCATTTGAGCTTTAATCCTATTTTCTTTCATACCCCTCTTTTGGAATCAAGATAGAGTCAACAAATCTCAAAAGAAAAGTGTCGAGCAAAGCAATATAGTCAGAAAAATTTCAAAAAAAAAAAAAGAAAAAAAAAAATGCCAAAAAAAAAAAGAAAATATCAAAATCAATCAAAAGAACAAGCTGCCAGAACTACGTATGACCAATTCTCCTCTCTCGGGGGTGAGATACATAGGTTGCCCTACTCCGGGCTCGGTCCAACCAAATAAACAATTTAGAGTCACCCAGTCAAAATAAACTGGGGCATGAGTTAATCCCCATTGTTTGAGTCGATTCTAAAAGTTGTAAGTCCTACCCCACTTCAAGTGTCGTTTGGGCCCCATGCTATCATTTCTTTCTAACCCTATCCAAAATCCAAGTTACAACCAAAGAAATACCTTCAGAACAATCTTTGAGGATGTTAAGGCTAAGCATGAAAGGGATATGATGATGTATTTGGGAACTACTTGTCTTCCTCAATATAAGAAATGAGGAGAGAAATAAAAATGAGAGTCTTATGGTGAAAACCCTCACGGGCACCGTCAGACAGTGGTAAGTTGAGAGAGATACAAATGAGAGAGTTTTATTGGTGAAAACTCTCACGGGCACCATAAGATGACTATGAGTAAAGGAAAATGAAGATAAGAGAGTTTTATTAGTGAAAAACCCTTACAGACACTATAAGGCAATGGTGAGCTGAGGAAAAGAAAATGAGAGAAGCTTGTTGGAGAAAACCCTTCAAGGAACCACTAGCCGAATGAGGTCTTAAATACAATTGACCTAAGGAAGCAACTCAGTTTCAAGGCCATTAACTCAACAACAATGGGTAGAAAGTTTGGATGAAAAGATCAAGCTGCTTAATCCAAAATGCATGGCATAATCATTAGTGTTGCCTGTCATTTTTAGATGAATTTTTTGTTTCTTTGTTTCAAAAGGGGACATTCATTATCTTTTCTTTCTTCTCTTTATTTTTATTTTATGTTTCTTGACTTAGTTATCCAAACAAAAATTGTCATTGTTTTTTTCGTTTCTTGTCTTTGAGTCAAGTTCGTCTCAAAACAAGTGAGAAAAGATTTCAAAACTGGCTACCATCTTCTTTTATTGTAAAAAGCTAGACAAAAGACCAACACATGACAGAGATATGATTGTGAGCCAAAATAAGGCATACAGAAAGTTCTGTCAATAGACAAGTCTGAGACCTCATGGAAATACCAAAGTTCAAAGGGTTTATCTGAAGAGCATGGCAAAGCAAAGATACTGTATTTGTTTCAAAGTCACTCTTAATAATCTGAGTTTGGGTCAATGATGCACCAAGTCAATGATATATGTGATGGTTGGAAGCAAGGTTAAATGTGATGACGACAAAAGCGTTTTCCACGAAAGCCAAAGCCACAAACCCGCCTCCATGTTTTTAAACTCACAACTTTTCTTTGCATGAAATAGGAACACATGTCACCTTCAAATCAAGGATTTCAAAGCCAAAACATCAAGGCCCCTAATTTCTCGCTTTTACAAATGTAGGAAGTAATGTTTCTGTACAGGTTTGATAGTTAAATCATGGTAAAAATTCATAATCTTATATCCCTTGGAGACACACTTTCCTGTCAAGGGATTTTAGTTTTTATTTGCCAGGTGATACACTTCTTAAATTGAACCTTCACTCCTAGAAGATGTACCCTCTAGTCGAGTCATTCCCTTTGACTCTTGGAAGATGTACCTTTTAGTCAATTCATCCCCCTTGATTCCTATAAGACGTACCTTTTAGTCGAGTTAGCCCTCTTGATTCCTATAAGGCATACCTTTTAGTTGACTCCCCTAGAAGACGTACCTTTTAGTCAAGTCATCCCCTATGATTCCTATAAGGCGTACCTTTTAGTTGAGTCATCCACTTTGATTCCTATAAAATGTATCTTTTAGTTGAGTCATCCCCCTTGATTCCTAGAAGACGAACCTATTAGTCGAGTCATCCTCCTTGATTCCTATAAGACATACCTTTTAGTCGATTCATTCCCCTTGACCCCTAAAAGATGTATCTTTTAGTCGAGTTATCCCCCTTGATTCATATAAGGCGTACCTTTTTGTAACACCCTATATTTTTGGGCTAGAGTTTAGACCGTCGTTCCTACGTATATAGACCCGGACTGAATTATTCTTGTAATGCCCCGCATTTTGGGCTACAATATAGATCATTATTTTGATGCGTTGATAATACTAAAGCCATAAATCCTATTCCAATATGGCATGTTATTTATTTGCATAGTATGTGAATCCATTCAAACTTGAATTTAGACCATAGAGGTCCTTCAACTCAAGGACGAGTTGAAACTATTTCGATCGACCAAGTTTTAGTGGATGTTGTAAATTGTGTCAGCTTCCATCAACTATAACTCTCTGTATATGTCGAATTAGGGAGCCTACTATGTGTCAAATAATAGGTCTTCAATTTAGCTTTCCAACGATAGCAATTTTGCTAAAATCCAACACCCGAGCAAGAAGTTATGGCCTTTCTAAGTGATATGTGTCACCTAACCAATTGTCCATGACCACTGGAAAGCATAGGCGATAGCCTAGGCAGTGCCTATGTAAACATAGGCGATGGAATGGGCGGCGCCTATGTAAAGGTTTCAAGTGATTTAAACACTCCGTTTTGGGGGCAAAATGGTCCTTTTCCACCCTTACTTAGCCCTAAAACACGAAATTCAGATCCAAGGACCCCAAAATACTCCTTCATTCATCAAAAGTGCTCAAGGATTCCCCTAAGGGTTTTAAAATAAAAACCCAAGAAACTTAAGATTCAACTGGGAGTTTTAGGAACTAATTGCATATTTGGAAACCTCTCAACGTAGGCTTCGAGAAGCATATAATATTCATAGTAATCGAGGTATGTGGGGTTATCTCAAAAATCTCATGGGCTTTAAAAATTAATGTTTCCAAAATGGGGGTTTTGAAATTACGAATTTGATTATGTTCTAAATGTTTTATGATATTGATTCGGTCTTTAGGCCTAATTCCAATGTGATTTGATATATTATATATGGATATGCATGTGTTTCATAATGATGATAAATTGAGAGCATGATTTACACGGAACCCCTCTCTTGATATGATATTGTTTTAAGTTTTCACATGATATGAATCATTTGAAATCATTTTGAAATGCATGTCATGAAATGTCTTTAAAATGTCATGATTTGGATAGGGTTTTTGATTTTCAAAGAGAGGGTTGTTTTGTTCATGTTGAAATATATTGCATGTGATGATTGAATGAAGAGAATGATATGATAATGATGACTTGCAAGTCGGGTATGACGATACCCTATAGAGTATGACATGTGATTGATTTGAACAAAGTTTGAATGCATTGATTTTCATGAGAAAGGTGGATGCCCGAAGAAGGAGTTTGAGTAAAAGGTCTCATCGCTGGAAATCGTAGTTGCCAATGCGGGTCATATGATATTGTATCCTACATGGGAGGATAATAAAATAATTGGGAAATCTCACATGGGGGGATTCCCTGTGGTGTACTCACATGGGGGGTATACCGACTACAAATCCTGGCGGCTACTTGGATTGGAGGCTTGGCCGCCGAGCACCAGAGGTGGATTCCACATAATCGTGGAATTACAATTGTAGGGTATTCCACCTAGCTAAATCGAATTACATTGGTATTGAAAACTATTACATTATGCCCATGTGTTTTCGAATAATTTGATATGAAACTGCTTTATAATGGCTCTCACCTATATTGTGTAAAAATATTATATTTCTGTTTTGATTTCTCTGTGTACCAGTACTTTTGTATTGACCCCCTCTCCTCCCAGGTTCGGAGGAATAGTCTAGGGGTCTAGACAACCAGTAGATTTCTTCTGACAGATCACAGAATCAAGTGGTGAGCCTTCTATATTTCGGAAGGCCTGATGTCTGTAGTTTAATTTATCAGTTATTAGTTTTGGGTTTACTAGGGGCCTTGTCCCGATTTTCAGATAGATATTTGTTTCAGTCATGTAGTAGAGATTTTACAGACGTTATAGAGATGTTGTGTTGAGATTGTGGGACACTATTCCCCATTATTACTTTGACCATGTTTCCGTTATATTGTGTATCTTTTGCATTTCTTTTATCATATAAATTGTGTGCGTGATTACCTAACAGATAGGGGTGTTTTAGGCCTCATGGTTCGGAATACTCGTCACGGCCAGGGCCTGGTTCGGGTCGTGACAAACTTGGTATCAAAGCATGGTTCATGGTCTGAGGGTGTCTGCAAAATCGTGTCGGGTAGAGTCTTGTTTATGAGTGTGTAGCACGCCATACTTATAAGCAGGAGGCTACAAGGCATTTAGGAATGTCTCTCTTTCTTCATGTTTTAGTTCGTGCAACAGAGTCAGAATGTTCCTCCTTCATACTCTAATTCGTGCTATGGTAACGTTCATACGAAAGTAAAATCATCCCAAATTCTTTCCTTACTCTAATGTTCTCAGACCCATCACATTATTGGGGTGATTCAAGTGCAGAATTTTAGAGTCTAAATGGTATTATCCCTTTGGATTGCGTCATATAAGATCTTAAAATTGTGCAAGGACTTGAAAAGAGTCCTTTATTGCTTCAGAGTGTATGGGTTCTAGTGTGAACCTTGATCTTGATAAAATCGTGCTTTTCAGCCTTCTGTATTGAGTATGTTCAGCCCTTTTCAGAAATTTATGTTGCACATGTCATGCTTAAGGGAAAATATGTGTAGTAGAAGTGTTGGAATTGTATTTCCACCCTAATAGGAGTATAAGTTAAAGTGTCAATGTCATGACCTATTGGTAGCTAGTAGCATGTGTGGATTGTATGATAATATATGGAGGAAAAATTTGACTCAGATTTTTATCTATACAAAGTAAGATGTGTATTCTCAGATTATGGAATATTGTGTGACAATTTTCTATCTCTTGAAAATATTTTATCATTGTGTTGATGAAACTAAAAAGTCTAGTGGAGCCGTGTGGGGCTCTTTTGATTCACTAGCATAGTTGCCTTGTTATTCATCTCATTTTCTTGTTCAAACCACAAAAAAATCAAAATCTAGTGAAGCCGTGTTAGGCCTATTTTGATTCACTAGCAATTTGTCATTCAACGTGTTGTTCTTGTGTTGGTTGAATATATGTATAGCTGAATCTGGTTGCATGAGATTGAGTCGATAAAGAGATGATTCGTTCTTGTGTGTTATTAGTAGAAGGTAGAGAAGGAGTTGTTAATCAGGGTGATTTGTTGGTTGCTTGAATGTGAAAATAGCTATATTAGCGAGTAAGTTATGATTATAGACTCATGGTTGTTTGAGGAATTTGAAGGCAGTCTAAATGTATGCTTAAGTAAGTAAGTATAAGGTGAGAAATCCGCATAAGTAGGGAAGATTGTATGGGGTGATAATATCAGATTAAGGTTGATCATGTCTATTAGATGACTTTACCCCTTGACCTTCTTTTTGTTGGTAGTTGTAAACTAGTACAACTTGTGAGAAGGTAGGTAGTGGATTTTAAGGTGTTTGAATAGAACGTGTCAATTTTATGGACTAGCATATTATTTTGCACTCGTCATTGGTGGTAAATGATTGATTCTAAACTATAGGCTTAAATTTAAATGGTGTGGTGGTAAATAGTGGCAAGAGTTTGATGATGCATGTTTTGTGGGATTAAATTAGTAGGCTTGAGGTGCTGAAATAGTACATGCTAATGGATTATGATAAGGAAAACTCTTAGGTCATGATCAATAATTGTGGTTATGAAGTTCTAGTGCACTAGTGTTTTGTGATGTTTATTTATAGTTTCCAAGTGAAAATTTTGTGTAAGGTTGGGTCGTAAATCATGCATAGCACTAGATATTAAGTTTGAATAGTTGATGTCCATGAAGGTGGATGTGAAGATTTCTCGGTTAATGAATACTAGTTGTATAGAAGTGATCTAATAGGCTTGAACGGTGCATGCAATAGATTAAGTTTATTTGATTTGTAGTGATGTATGATATTGTATGTGTGATGTAGACGTATGCCTAAGGTGACATGAGGTTGCGGCATTCTTTCTAAGGCAATTACATATTGCGTGTGGCTAGTAGTACCGTTGAGTTGCTAGATAGAGAAAGACTAGTTAGATGGTATATGGTGTTCTAGATAGCCAAGTTAAGGAGCCTTGATTGATAGTGCTGAGTCTTTTGATGTGATCTCGATTCTCATGGTAGAGAGATATAAGTTGGGAGTCACGATATTAGTACGCTATGTCGAAAGTGGTTTGGTTCATCAAAGGCTTGGTGATATCCATGTTAACTGTTAGAATCTAAGTTTGAGTTTTGAAGGTTGAACCGATAGAAATAAGTGTGCAAACTAATGTATCCCAGAAGGTAGTCATTCGGGTTAAGTTCTATGATATGCATGCATTGCCATTTTTTTTCAGACCCTAGAGTGCAGTAAGTGTAGTTCAGTTAGAATCTGGTAAAGGATCTTCCAAACTCTAGATGATGACGTGAAGCTGGGGGGGAGATGATAGAACGAATGACTAAGTAAGGCTCTCAGATTCTAGTAGTGATGCAGTATGATTTAGAACATCAAAAAGTAAGGTTGGATCTTAACCTATTCCTACCTCAGTATTTTTTTTTGTTATACAGATGCTTACTCATGCCTTACGATCCAGTTCCGTGATCGTAGTTCATGATTCCTATTTATGATAGAGAGTCACGTACTCTTCCAATTCTGAGATAATGTGTTCTAGTTCATTCAGGTAGTAGGAATCACATTCCTTATGTTATGAACTCTAGTTGAGGTCCATTGAGTGCTCTACCTCGGGCCATCGACATCATACGCTCTACTGAAATAGATTTCGCGGAAAACCAGCTATATCCGATCTTGGTTGGCCTTTCACCCCTAGCCACAAATCATCCCCGTATTTTGCCACATACGTGGGTTCGGTCCTCCAAGGCCTGTTAGAGCTCTCTTCAACCTGCTCATGGCTAGATCGATCGGTTTCGGGTATGTAACTCATGACGCATGTACTCACTCTTTATAGTGTGCTCAGTCCCGTATAAAAATCTTTTCATGCTTTAGGATCTTATGTTTTAACCTTTTAGTGACCCTACCTATGCAATGATAGTGGTGACGATGTAAATGTTCTTGTTGATGGAAGATCATAGTATGCTTGCTTAGATAAGGCCATAAGTATGAGGTAAGAGTTGGGGCCAAGTCTTTGATACACGTGATGGTTAGTGAAAAAGTTTGTGTGCGTATGTCTTAGGGTAGCGCGTGGGAGTTATATTGACAATAGTTTAGAAACTATATGAAGTATGTATTTATGGGTGGTTGCCTTGAAGTCAACATGTGGTTATAAAATAGGCTTGAATGATGTTTTGGGATTGTAGTGAAAGGTCGCAATATGCATTAGCGACTTCATATTAAGAGTTCAGAGTAGTCATTGAAGTGGTAAGGCATGTTATGCTTAGGATGTGATCTTTAAAAGAGGTATAGAAGGTGGCATCATATGGTTTAGAATAATAGCATGGTATAGCATGTTGTATTTTTGTGACTTAGAGTTAGGCTTGATCGCGGTGTAAGGATTAAACTATTTTAGACATTAGCCAAAAAAAAATATTGTCAATGCTCATATGAGAATTTTAAGCTGAATTGAATGAATATGATATTTATAGGAATAGTATAGTTAAGGGATATTCGAGAAGTGTGCTAAGCTTGAAAGTAAGAAGTTGTATTGCCAAAGGTCTGGTAATTCTATCCTTATTTAGGAGTTATATGTCTATATTCCAGACTACAGAGTGGTGTCATTGTGATGATTCCTTAGTGGGTGTCTTGTGTAACCCATACCTAAGATTCGTGGCTCCCTATTATTGCTAGAACTTCCTTAGAGAGAGTGTTGAAGAGAACACTCCAGTTAAGTGTGAAGGTGTAATATAATTTAGTCTATATGGCCAATAAGTCAGTTTAGCAGTCAGATTCACATGACTTGTTTTCTCGTCTTTGCACTTATTCATGCTACTATTCCAAGATAGAGTATACTAGTAATTGCAAGTATAGATTAGTTCATGCGTCGTGCATTAAAATCAGATTCTAGATGTTCAGTTATGATTCAATTCATAGGTGCCTTGTGCATCGTCTCAGTTTTCCGAGTATCCTAGTGAATTGAGCATTCATAGGGGCACATAGTGTCCTAAGGGGGAGATACCCTATTCAGTTGTAAGCATAGATTCTTATTACAAGTTTCGCATCAGTTATCACTGCATGTTCAGTCATACGTTCATACGTTAGTTCAGTCAGATATGCATGATTTATTATGAGAATTTATCCTATGAGTCGCTTCAGCTGTGTATTCCATGCATCAGATATGCACGTCCAGTATAAGAATTTAGAACATCAGTAGTTCCAGTCTTATAGTCATGTTTCAGACCAGTGTATTCTTTCTTAAAGAAATATATAATGTCTGCGTTATTCCATACCTCTAAGCTTCAATATGTTCCTACCCATCATTCGAGGACAAATGATCAGAAGAGGGAGATAATGTAACACCCCGTATTTTCGGGCTAGAGTTTAGACCATCGTTCCTACATATATAGACCCAAACTGAATTATTCTTGTAACGCCTCACATTTCAGGCTACAATATAGACCATGATTTTGATGAGTTGATAATCCCGAAGCCATAAATCCTATGCTAATATGGCCTGTTAATTATTTGCATAGTATGTGAATCCATTCAAGCTTGAATTTAGACGATAGAGGTCCTTCAACTCAAGGACGGGTTGAAACTATTTTGATCGACTAAGTTTTAGTGGACGTTGTAAAATATGTCAGCTTCCATCGACAATAACTCTCTGTATATATCGAATTAGGGAGCCTACTATGTGTCAAATGATAGGTCTTCGAGTTAGCTTTCCAACGATACCAATTTTACTAAAATCCGACACCCGAGCAAGAAGTTATGGCCGTTCAAAGTGATATGCGTCGCCTAACCAATCGCCCATGGCTATTGGAAAACATAGGCGATAGCCTAGGCAGCGCCTATGTAAACATAGGCGATAGCCTAGGTGGTGCCTACGTAAATATAGGCAATAGCCTAGGTGGCGTCTATGTAAATATAGGTGATAGCCTAGGCGGTGCCTATGTAAACATAGGCGATGGAATGGGCGGCGCCTATGTAAAGGTTTCAAGTGACTTAAACACTCCGTTTTTGGGGGAAATGGTCCTTTTCCACCCTTACTTAGCCCTAAAACACGAAATTCAGTTCCAAGGACCCCAAAATACACCTTCATTCATCAAAAGTGCTCAAGGATTCCCCTTAGGGTTTCAAAATAAAAACCCAAGAAACTCAAAATTCAACCGGGGGTTTTAGGAACTAATTGCATATTTGGAATCCTCTCAACGTAGGCTTCGAGAAGCATATAATATTCATAGTAATCGAGGTATGTGGGGTTATCTCAAAAATCTCATGGGCTTTAAAAATTCATGTTTTCAAAATGGGGGTTTTGAAATTACGAATATGATTATGTTTTAAACGTTTTATGATACTGATTTGGTTTTTAGGCCTAATTACAATGTGATTTGATATATTATATATGGATATGCATGTGTTTCATAATGATGATAAATTGAGAGCATGATTTACACGGAACCCCTCTCTTGATATAATATTGTTTTAAGTTTTCACATGATATGAATCGTTTGAAATCATCTTGAAATGCATGTCATGAAATGTCTTTAAAATGTCATGATTTGGATAGGGTTTTTGATTTTCAAAGAGAGGGTTGTTTTGTTCATGTTGAAATATTTTGCATGTGATGATTGAATGAAGAGAATGATATGATACTGATGACTTGCAAGTCGGGTATGACGATACCCTACAGAGTATGACATGTGATTGATTTGAACAAAGTTTGAATGCATTGATTTTCATGAGAAAGGTGGATGCCCGAAGAAGGCGTTTGAGTGAAAGGGCTTATCGCTGGAAACCGATGCGAGTCATATGATATTGTATCCTACATGGGAGGATAATAAAATAATTGGGACATCTCACATGGGGGGATTCCTTGCGGTGTACTCACATGGGGGGTATACCGGCTCCAAATCCTTGCGGCTACTTGGATTAGAGGCTTGGCCGCTGAGCACCAGGGGCGGATTCCACATAACCATGGAATTACAATTATAGGGTATTCCACCTAGCTAAATCGCATTACATTGGTATTGAAAACTATTACATTATGCCCATGTGTTTTCGAATAATTTGATATGAAACTGCTTTATAATGGCCCTCACCTATATTGTGTAAAAATATTATATTTCTGTTTTGATTTCTCTGTGTACTAATACTTTTGTATTGACCCCCTCTCCTCCCAGGTTTGAAGGCACAGTCTAGGGGTCTAGACAACCAGTAGATTCCTTCCGACAGATCGCAGAATCAAGTGGTGAGCCTTCTATATTTCGGAAGGCCTGATGTCTGCAGTTTAATTTATCAGTTATTAGTTTTGGGTCTACTGGGGGCCTTGTCCAAGTTTTCAGATAGATATTTGTTTCAGTCATGTAGTGGAGATTTCGCAGACGTTATAGAGATGTTGTGTTGAGATTGTGGGACATTATTCCCCATTATTACTTTCGCATGATTCCTGACCATGTTTCCGTTATATTGTGTATCTTCCGCATTTCTTTTATCATATGAATTGTGTGCGTGACTACCAGACAGATAGGGGTGTTTCAGGCTTCATGGTTCGGAATACTCATCACGGCCAAGGCCGGGTTCGGGTCGTGACACTTTTAGTCGAGTCATCTCCCTTGACCCCTAGAAGACGTACCTTTTAGTCGAGTCATCCCCCTTGATTCCTACAAGACGTACCTTTTAGTCGAGTCATTTCCCTGGATTCCTATAAGACGTACCTTTTATCTAGTCATCTCCCTTTGATTCCTATAAGACGTACCTTTTAGTCGAGTCATCCCCCTTGATTCCTATAAGACATACCTTTTATTCGAGTTATCCCCCTTGATTCCTATTAGACGTGCCTTTTAGTCGAGTCATCTCCCCTTGATTCCGATAAGACGTACCTTTTAGTCGAGTCATTCCCCTTGACCCCTAGAAGATGTACCTTTTAGTCGAGTCATTTCCTTTAATTTCTATAAGACATACCTTTTAGTCGAGTAATTCTTCTTGATTTCTAGAAAATGCACTTTCTAGTCGAGTCATTGCATTAATCCTTATGAGATGCACTTCCTTGTTAGTTTTCATTTGTCAGGTGACACACTTTTTAATTTAAACTTCTATCTCTAGAAGACGCACTTTCTAGTCAAAATTCCTCACTTTAATTCTGAAGAGACGCACTTCCTAGTCTTGGTTATTTAATTTTACTCTCAAGAGATGCATTTCTTGGTCAGAGTCTTGATTCATTATTGCAACATGCAAGTAGTTATGATCTGACTTTCTCAAAAGGCTTCTGATGGTAAACTAGGGCAAAAAAAAAATTAATATCTGTTTTGGAACTTTACTTTTTTGGAAAACGATTTTCTCTTTACAATAATTTTGTTTTGGATAATTTTCTTTCTAGTTATGATGTGATTTCAGGAGTCCACCCGAAGCACAGGACGAATAAATGGAAAGTCAAGCAGTAAGGTGAAGAAATTGAAAGTCAAGCAACAAGGTGAAGAAGTTGAAAGTCAAGTAACAAAGTGAAGAAAATGAAAGTCAACAGATTGAAAATAGCAAGTCAGGAGTCAGCTTGGAGAACAGGGTGATGAATTGAAAACCATGCAACAAGTTGAAGAAATTTCAAATCAGGAGCCCACCTGAAGAATAGGGTGATGAAACTCAAGTCAAGAGTCCAATAGAAGTTGCGTAGATAGATTTTGTAATTTCATTTATGTTTTTAACTTGTAATTGTAATTTTCATTATTGATATAATAACGGAGCCGCGGACCGAAACCTTGATGGGACCTCACTTGACTCTCCAACTCAGCATAGTCCATATCCTTCCAATCCTTTGAAATAATTGTCACTCGATTCCCTCATAACTTGGGTAGGTAGGATGTCCTAAGTCAAGACCTGGTTTCCCTCCTTCCTCATGCTCTGTGCTTTTGAATAAAGGTCAGGACAAAATTTTGTTTCGTTGTCTACTGGTTTGTATGAAAATACCATGTGTTTACATCCAAAGGGGGCATGATGTAGACACGAAATTTTATCCTTTCCCGAAAATATTTTAATCATTTTTATTTTATTTTATTATTTTTATTTTTATTTTTATTTTATTCACCTTACCATACTTTTGTTTAATTGATAATTTCTCCCCCCCAAAAAAAAAAGAATTGAAAATAATAAAATACATAGCATTTTTCCCACCTCAACACCCCACTTTCCATTTTTTATTGGATACATGCAAAAGGCACACGTCCTACTCATTTTTCCACACGCCACCCTCATCTTTCCACATGCCACACTAACTTTTCCACATGTCACACACTTATTCCCACAAGCCACCAATTATATGCTTCCACATAGGATAATAAATAAAGAAAAAAAACAAATAAAAAATATAAAAGAAAATTTCTAAAAGGGGAAAAGGGGGAGGCTCATTCTTTCATCATCATCTTCTCTACAATAACAACAATCACCAAATTATTTTCCTCACAAGAAGAACAAAAAAATTGAGGGAGAGAAGAGAGAATCGCGCGAGAGAGAAAAAAAAACCGAGAGAGAAATAGTATCATAACAGTGCCACGAACAGTGCCGTGAAAACTATTGTGAACAGTACCATGAACAGTATCATGAATAGTGTTGTGAACAGTGTCAGTTTTCGAGTTCGATTGGATTTACAGAGCTTCAGTTTTGGGTCTCAAAATTTTCAATACGGAGTTGGAGTTCGTCATTGTTGAGGTCCTATTAGGAATTATATAGTCCGACCTTTCTTGATTTTACTATCAACAAAATCGATTCTTCAAAGGTCCATCTCTCAACTCTACTTTTTTATTATATCGAAGTTGGTTAATATTGTGATTTTGTGGTGCTGTTTTGAATATTTCGAGCAAAATGTTTGTTGTTGTTGTGGATATGAATGATTGGTATGCTTAAATGTTTGAATCTTCGTTGGGGTATGTGTTGTTGGTTTCGGATTTTGAAAAGTGATTTGATAGTCCAACTGGTTTAATAATGTGGTTAAAAATGGATTTGGGGGATGAAATTGAGAAATTGATAAAAAAGTTGAATTTAGATTAGCTTTGGTTTATTGTTGTTTTGTTTAATTCGTAATGAGGATGAATATTGTTGGAATGTGATAAAATTACGATATGTTGAAATGGATAGGCGAATGTTGGTTCGGGTAGGCAAAAATTTAGGAATAAGTTTTCTTGTTGAATGCTTGAATGTGGAATTTGAGTTGAACGGTTTGATTTTAGTTCTTGCATTTGAAAATGTATTCATTTAATCGGGGAATGCCCCGCGATCACTTATATTTATTCGCCGGGGAATGCCCCGAAGTATTTTGTATTTGGAGGACGTCCGTGATGAAAGCCCGAGGCATCGGGTAGCATGGGAGCGTAGTATAAAATTAGTGTAGGGTAGAATAGGATTTACATTTTAGCATTCTTTTTCTATTTTGGACTGTATAATTGGACTGGACATTATTTTTGGATTTGTTTACTTGATTGATCGTTTTATTTATGTTTGGTGTGGTTTATACATTCACAGTGTCCAAATTAGCCGATATACTCGACCAAGCGACCGTGATCGAACCACGGGATCGAGGGGTGCCTAACACCTTCCCCTCGGTCAATAGAATTTCTTAGCCGGAATCTCTGTTCGCGGATCAGTTTTATAGAGTCAAAACCGTTTTGAAAAAGGATATCCACGGGTGACTTGGCACACCTGATTTATGCCAAGTGGCGACTTTGAATTTTGAAACTAATGAATCCTTTTTCGAAACAATTATCTTCATTTTGTCACTTTAATAATAAAAACCCTTTCGAGCCTTAAAAATTAATTCTTTTTGGGAGTGAAAAAAAAGGGGTGTGACACCAAGGATATCCAAAAATCTGAATCCAACCCAAGCTGTTGGGTAGGTACTCAATGGCATCATGTGTATCAAATTCGTTGATGTATAATAGTTTTATCCTTTTCATATTTTTCATGACTTCTTTGCTAAAGCATAGTTTTTTAACTCTATCATCGTGCGGCCAGATTGATTCTATTGCTTTTGTCTCCTGATAAAAAAAGCATTAGTCCGCAAAATAAAAACAACAAGAGGATAAAATATATGCAGTCTATACCACTACCTCGAGGTGAGGTAAGAGGCTGTTTGCAATGGACCCATAGGGGTTGAGTTCAAAATTGTTTAGCCTACTTACTGTAATGTTCAGCATAACTTCTTCAAAATCTTCAACGTCCCATATTCTGCTAGGTTCTCCCAAATCTTTCTGCATTTTCACGACATATCTACCCATATCTTCAATCAAGTCATACATTTCAAGTCTATCATCTCCAGAGATGAACACAAGAGATTTATCGATTAGGACATCCAATCCGAGTACAGCTCCTTTATCATAGCTTTCGAGGATTCTTAGGACATGACTTTTAAGATATCCTCTGAAGAAACATGCCATATCCAGGAACATCTTTTGCTGTTCGAACTCTAACCCATCATAACTTATTTTGAGTTTCTCAACAATTTCTGATGTTGACTTCTCCTTTATTTTATCTACGATTCTTCTCCATTGAGTTAGGTCTTTCCAATGAAACAAAGAACCCCACACCTTGAGGGCTAAAGGAAGGCCTTTAGCATGATTTACAACCTTCAACGAGAAAGACTTACAACACTCATCTGGAATTTTTTTTTTTAAAGCATGTTGATTGAACAACAACATAGCTTCATCATCAGGTAGTGTAGACACTTCATATACTGAATCATCGTTCTCTATCAATTGTCTATTTCTAGTTGTTATCACAACTCTGCTGCCATTACCAAACCAACAACGATCACCTGCTAAATACTCCAAATGATCACTATGATCTATATCATCAAGCACGATTAGCACCTTCATAGAACAAAGTCTTGTCGGAATCATACACTTCCCATCTAACTTATTATTGACGTAATCGTCTTTTTTCTTCAACAGTTCAGATAGAAGGATATTTTGTAAAGAATGCAATTGATTCCTTTTTGCATTTTCTTTAACATCTGCAAGAAAACAAGCAGCTTTGAATCGATAAGAAAGAGTATCAAAAATGGCTCTTGCTATTGTCGTTTTACCTACTCCTCCTATTCCCCAGATCCCTACCATCCAAACATGATTGATTCCTATCTGAAGTAGGGATTCCGGTTTCTCTAAATGAGCATTTATTCCCACAACATCTTGCGAAGAAGATGCATAGTTTGGAAGAGATGTAGTCGACGATCTGCTGAATTTCCTCTGATTCATTCCTACATAAATAAGAAGATCGATAGGACCATGCCTTCTTAATGATAGAAACATATAAAAACATTTCTTACTTCTAAATGATAATCAATTTAATTAGATTGTGCATACAGTACATATGACTAATTTATTTAGTGTTGATTCTGTTTAACTGACACAAACGCCCAAATTTAAATGGAAATTTTTCCGTTTCTTTCTTCATTAAAAGCAATTATGTGTTTTCAGATCACCTGTCACGGATATCATGTCCTTTTAGATTTGCGGCAGCAGTTAGGCCAATTCAACATCATCCTTATACTTTAGTTCATATTCGTCAAATGCTATTTCAATGTCTCCACTTTGATCTGGAACATGTGATGGATCCACATCATAGAAGATCGGTATGACTGTTTGTCCATTTTATTCTTTATTGCATTCCACATCATAGAAGATCGGTATGATTGTTTGAAGTTGATTCCTAATTATACGCAAGTGTCATGATCAATTCCTTAGTGTGGTTAGTGCTTTGTATGCGATCTTGATCATAAGAACCACCTAACATAGAGTTAAGTTGACAACATTCCTATCGATTGAGTTTTGGTATTATATTTTACTAGGATCAACTTCAAACAATCATAGCTCCTAGAATATGAAGAGTTTTGAGGCCCAAACCCACTAAATGAAAGGTCTTTGAGCCTTCTTTTGAATGCAACCGACCATTCGTCAATTCGGTTCCGATGAAAAAAGTTATGAGCAATTCAGTGGGCAAACCAGTGGATCAACACGTTGGCAGCATGCGACGAACCCTCTGGGTTTTTCTGTAATGCAGATAACCTCATTGTATGCTTGCTTCGCTCAGTATTATACTGGGGATGAAATGTTATGCCTCAGTCCTTGTGGCAAACTTGGATTAGGGGCTTAGCCGGTCGAGCGATGGTCGGACCAACATAGCCCGTGGTGCATACATTGTCGGTAATATCATCTTGTTTAAAATTAAAGAAAAGGCTGCTTTTACAGTTTAACTGTGGAGTCATTATTTATATTCCTTCTTATTCTGCTTACCAATACATTCCATGTATTGACTGTCCTCCGATGCTACATCGTTTCATGATGTAGGTCCGGGGTTACATTATCGTGGTTTTGTGCATCATTAGAATGCATTCGGGACAGCTTTAGCAGTGGTGAGCCCTCCATTCTCCCAAAGACCTAGTTGATTCCTACGTCAGACTTCGTGTCATTGTTTTTTGGTATTTTTTTTCAGGGTCATGTCCCGGCTTAGATGCTTTCTTGATTTTCGCATGTTAGAGGGTTCATGGACCTACGTCAAGGTTGTGCAAATGTTTTGAAGATCAAATATTTTCAATGTAGATCAAATATTCACAAACTACTTCTACAATGTAGGTTTGCAGTAGATAACTAGTATTGGCAGAGAGTATTTGAGCTCTACATCCCAATGGAAGAATAGTTACAATACCTCTTTGAACCTAAAGTGAAGTATCCAGCTATTATTAAAGAGTACACACCCATCTCATGTTGCACTACTCTATACAAGATAATCTCTGGAATCATCACTCACAGAATGCGACCTGTAATGGATACTATTGTGCGTGATCTTGACAGTGGTACGAGATATTGCAATTTGTTTTCCCTACTATTATTAATGAAGGTCATTATCTTTATTTTAAAAGAGCTTGTTTTCCTACAAAAAAATATTTTTAAAAATTTTAGCCAAACGAACTTGAGAAAATAGATTTTTGCCTCGATGCAGAACACACCTAAGCTGATAACTATGCCAGTTTTGCCAGCGATAGGGAATTGATGCTCAAATATCACACAACAATGCCAAAAAAGTCTCAAATATCACTGAAAGTCATAAAAAATTCTGAAATTCTTGTCGTTTCCCCCGTTTGACTTGGAAAATGGCTCTCCCAACACCGTCAAAGCAATCTGATCCATTTAATAGGTCATAAGGGACCGCTCAAAAAGCTTCAACTGAAATTTTTTCCGGAGCCCGAGCCCCACCCAAACCATGGACTGACACCCACCTAAAGTCGCAAAAAAACTGCAATTCCTGTTGTTTCGCATGTTTTACTTGAAAAATGGCTCAACTGGCCCCACCAAAGCAACCAGATCCATTTAATAAGCCATCAAGGAACCACCGGAGAAGTTTCGCTCAAAAATTTTTCAGAAGCCCGAGTCCACCCCCGAACCATGGGCTAACTATTAGGTGTGGAGCCTAATTAATATATGATGTACTATTTATATATTAATGTCCACATGGTTCAACCTCTGCGTGTGAGGTTGTCGAGGGGTGTGGGGGCGGGAGCCCCCACCCGAAGGTGGGGTTCGGGGGGGAGGCCCGACCCAAATTGTAGGCACTGTAGCACTTATTCTCATTTCTCTGTGTAACTTTACATACACTAAATCATTAATATAAATAGCCCGTCCGCCATGGAGTTTACCCCCGAGGTGTTACCACGAAATATTTTTTCTCTCTCTACTCACGAACTCTCTCTCTTTTTCATCTTTCTCTTGATAATCTTCATCAGATCTAGTGTGTGTGAAGGTAATCGATCCTAACAACTGGTATCAGAGTTTAGGATATTCACACGATCACTGAAGATGGAAGGATCGAAGCTTGGAATCGAGAAGTTTGATGGATCCGATTATGGTTTTTAGAAGATGCAGATCAAAGACTATCTGTACCAAAAAGATCTTCACGAACCCTTGAGGGAGGTGAAGCCGGAATCCATAAGGAGGGGGAGTGGAAGCTCAAGGATCGGTAGGCTCTAGGGCTGATCCGGTTGACCTTGTCGAAAAATGTCAGATCTGTTGAAGGCGCTATCAAATATGTACGAAAAACCATCTGCTATGAATAAGGTATATTTGATGTGTAGATTGTTCAATTTACAGATGTCTGAGAATAGATCTGTTGCTGATCATATAAACGAGTTCAATATGGTTGTTAGTCAACTTGTTCTGTGGATATTAATTTCGAAGATGAAATTAAAGCATTGATTTTGATGTCATCTCTACCCGAGTCTTGGGATACTATTATTGCTGGGATTAGTAGTTCCCGTGGATCTGAGAAGTTGAAGTTTGATGAAATTTGAGATGTTGTTCTTAGAGAAAGCATTAGCAAATGAGAAATTGGGGAGTCATCTGGTAGTGCTCTCAGCGCTGACCAAAGGGGGAGAGTCCAATCGAAGGGTCAGAATACACATGGCGGATCAAAATCAAAGAATCATAAAAAATCTCCAAAATCCAACGTGACATGTTGGAATTGTGGAGAGAAAGGACACTTTCGGATAGATTTCAAGAAACCCAAGAAGAAGAAGAATCAGAAATCTGGAGATGATAATGATTCTATTAATTCAATAGCAGATATTGGGGATGTTTTAATCCTTAGTATTTTAATCCTGGTTGAATCCTGGATATTGGATTCTGGTGCATCCTTTCATTCATCTCCAAGCAAGGAATTGTTCCAAAATTTCAAATCTAAATATTTTGGAAAGGTGTATCTTGCTGACAACAAGCCGTTGGCGGTTCTAGGAAAAGGAGATGTCTGCATTAAAACTCCAGCAGGAAATTAGTGGACATTGGAGAATGTCAAATATGTTCCTGATCTCAAGAAGAATCTGATTTCTGTTAGTCAGTTGGATAGCACAGGCTACACAGTAGAGTTTGGGAAAGGTGAATGGAAGGTTGTCAAGGGTGCTAAGGTTGTAGCACATGGCACAAGAATTGGTACTTTGTACACCACTGCAGGGTGTATAAACATGGCTACTGTTGCTGAGGGTTCTTCCGATTCATGCCTATGGCACAACAGACTTGGACACATGAGTGCTAAATGAATGAAGATGCTGGCTGCAAAAGGAGCTTTAGAGGGGCTGAAATTTGTTGATATGGGTCTTTGTGAGAGCTGTGTTATGGGCAAACAGAAAAAAGTAAGCTTTACGAATACTGCAAGAGAGCCAAAGAAAATACGGTTAGAAATGGTTCATACAGATGTATGGGGACCGTCTCCTATTTTATCACTTGGTGGATTTAGATTCTATGTCACCTTCATTGATGATTTCAGCAGGAAGGTATGGGTTTACTTCTTGAAACACAAGTCAGATGTGTTTGCTACTTTCAAGAAGTGGAAAGCTGAAGTTGAAAATCAGACTAGCTTGAAAATTAAATGCCTGAGGTCTGATAATGGAGGAGAATATGACAAGTCAGAATTCAAACAATTCTGTCCAGCTGAGGGAATGAGATTGATGAGAACAGTTCCCGAGAAGGCAAGGCAGAATGGAGTAGCTGAAAGAATGAACAGAATATTGAATGAGCGTGCAAGGAGCATGAGGATACAGTGTGGGATGCGTAAGACGTTTTGGGCAGATGCTATGAACACAGCTGCATACTTGATCAACAGGGGTCATCAGTTCCTCTGGGGTTCAAGATTTCGGAAGAAGTATGGACAGGAAAAGAACTCAAGTATTCATACTTGAGAACTTTTGGTTGCACTGATTATGTTCATGTTGATCCAGAGAAGAGAGACAAGCTTGATGCTAAAGCTATAAAGTGCTACTTTATAGGTTATGGTTCTAACATGTTTGGCTACAGGTTTTGGGATGACAGGAATAAAAGGATCCTAAGACATTGTGATGTGACATTTAATGAAAATGTCCTATACAAGAAAAGAGAGAAAAAGGTTCAAGAGACTACAAAGCAAGTGGGAGTTGAACTTGAGTTGCCGAAGAGTACACCCAAAGACGTTTCAGCAGAAACTCAACAAACTCCAGAGACTGTTGTTAAAGAACCAGAGGTGGAGCAAGTGACACTTGAACAGGTTTGGAGGAGATTATCCAGGACCATTAGAGCACCAGATAGGTATTCACCATTATTACATTAACTGTTGTTGACTGATGAAGGGGAACCAGAGTTTGTTGCTGAGGCCCTGCAGATGGAAGATTCAATCAAGTGGGAACAAGCCATGGATGATGAGATGAGCTCACTTGAGAAGAATAACATGTGGATGTTGAATGAGTTACCTACAAGGAAGAGAGCTTTGTTGAACATGTGGGTGTTCAGAATCAAGGCAGAACCAGATGGCAAGAGAAGGTTCAAGGCTCAGTTAGTATTTAAAGGATATTCACAAAGGAAAGGTATTGATTATGCTGAAATATTTTCTCCTGTTTTGAAATTAACTACTATCCAAATTTTATTGAGTATTGCTGCATCGGAGAATTTTCATCTTGAGTAAATGGATGTAAAAACTGCATTTTTACATGGTGAATTGGATAAGGAAATCTATATGCAGCAACCAGAGGGGTTTGTAGTTCCAGGAAAGGACACATGGTGTGCAAGCTTAACAGGAGCTTGTATGAGCAGTGGTACAAGAAGTTTGATTCCTTTATGTGTAAGAGTGTCTTCTGTAGGAGTGAAAAGGATCAGTGTTGCTACTTCAAGAAATACACTGATTGCAGGATCCAGTATGAAGGAGATAAACTCTTTGAAGGCAAGTCTGTCTTCTGAATATGAGATGAAAGATTTAGGTGCAGCGAAGCAGATTCTTGGGATGAGGATTTCTCGAGATAGATTTGCGGGCACTTTGAATCTATCCCAAGAGTAGTACGTTGAGAAGGTGCTGGCCAGATTCAGATTTAATGATGCTAAACCCAGGACTACTCCATTGTCAAATAATATAAAATTGTCAAAGGAGCAGTCACCGAAGACAGCTAAGGAGTGGGAAGACATGGCACTTGTTCCGTATGCTTCTGCAGTTGGGAGTCTGATGTATGCTAGGGTCTGTACTATACCTGACATAGCACATGCAGTGGGAGTTGTTAGCAGGTAAATGGCAAACCTCGGAAAGGAGCATTGGCAATGGCAAGGTGATTTTGCAAAGTTTTGTTGATGCTGATCTTGGTGGAGATGTGGACTCAAGCAAGAGCACATCCGGATACATTTACACCATAGGTGGTACAACAGTGAGTTGGATGCCCAGGCTTCAGAAGTGCGTTTCTCTTTCATCTACTGAGGCTGAGTATGTGGCAATAGCTGAAGTAGGAAAAGAGATGATATGGCTGGAAGATTATCTGGAAGAATTGGCAAAAAAGTAGCCTGAGAAGATTCTTTACAGATAGCCAGAGTTCTATACAGTTGGTGAAGAACCCAGTCTATCATTCGAAGATGAAGAACATCAGAAGATGGTACCATTTCACTCGCAGGGCAGTGGAAGACGGTCATATGTGTTTGCAAAAGATAGAGGGTGCAAAGAATCCAGCAGACATGTTGACAAAATGTGTTGATGTTGGTAAACTAAGGTCGTGCAAAACCTTAGTTGGTCTTCTGTAGTGGTGTCTATAGATGTTGCGGAGCGGCGAAGATATTGATGATGAAGGAACATTATTTATTTATTTATTTTTGAGAATGTAATTCTTGGATGACAGAATCAGTCTCCAAGTGGGAGAATTGTTAGGTGTGGAGCTTGATTAATATATGATGTACTGTTTATATATTAATTTCCATGTGGTTCAACCTTCGCGTGTGAGGTTGTCAGGGGGTGTGGGGGGCGGAAGCCCCCCCACCCGAAGGTGGGGTTCGGGGTGGAGGCCCGACCCAAATTGTAGGCACTGTAGCACTTATTCTCATTTCTTTGTGTAACTGTCAATACCCTAAATTATTAATATAAATAGCCTGTTTGTCGTGGAGTTTACACATGAGGTGTTACCACGAAATATTTTTCCTCTCTTTACTCACGAACTCTCTCTCTTTTTCAGCTTTCTCTTGATACTCTTCACCAGATCTAGTGTGTGTGAAGGTAATCGATCCTAACACTAACACCCACCGAAAGTCGAAAAAAGCCCGTGATCCTGATATTTTGCATGTTTACTTGGAAAATATCTCTCCCGGCCTCGCCAAAGCAACTTGATCCATTTAATAGACCGTCAGGACCGCCAGAGAAGTTTCGCTCAAAAAAAATTTCCTGAGCCCAAACCCCCACCCCCCCCCCACCCCAAACCGTGGACTAACACCTTCCCAAAGTCACAAAAAACCTGCAATTCCTGTCGTTTGCCGATTTGGAACTTTGGATTGGAAAATGGTTCCCCTGACCCCGTCAAAATAACCCAACCTATTTAATAAGTCGTCAGGAGACTTCCCAAGAAGTTTCACCTAAAAATTTTCCCAAAGTCTAATGCACCCTCCGAATCGTGGGCTAATACTAATCGAAGTCACAATAAACCCACAATTTCAGTAATTTCGCCCATTTGACTTGAAAAATGGCTCCCCCAACCCTGCCAAAGCAAACCAATCCATTTCATAAGCCGTAAAGGGACCGTCCGATAAGTTACACCAAAAAATTTTCCAAAGCCCGAGCCCCCCCCCCCCCCCCCCGAACCGTGGGCTAACCACTCACCGAAAGTCATAAAAAATCCATAGTTTTTGTCGTCTCGCCCGTTTGATTTAGAAAATGCCCCCCTCCTCTTTCCCTAGACCCCGCCAAAGCAACCTGGTTCATTTAATAGGCCGTAAGGTGCCCGTCCAAGAAGTTTCAACCAAAATTTTTCATGGAGCCCGAGCCCCACTCCGAATCATGGGCTAACACCCACCAAAAGTCACAAACAATCTGCAATTCCTGTTGTTTTACCTGTTCGACTTAGAAAATGGCTCCACTGGCCCTGCCAAAGCAACCCGATCGATTTAATAAGTCGTCAGGGGACCGCCTGAGTACTTTCACCCAAAAAAATTTCCGAAGTCCGAGCGCACCCTATGAACAGTGCGCTAACACCCATTAAAAGTCACAAAAAAACTGCGATTCCACCGTTTTGCACGTTTGACTTGGAAAATGGCTCTCCCAACCCCGCCAAAGCAACTAGATCTATTTAATAAGCCATCAGGGGACCGCCAAAGAAGTTTTTCAGTAAAATTTTTCAAAGCCCGAGCACCCTCCACCAAACCGTGACCCACACAAAGTCATAAAAACCTGCATTTTTTGCCGTTTTGCCCGTTAGGATTGCAAAATGGCTCCCCAGCCCCGCCAAAACAACCCGATACATTTAATAAGCTGTTGGGGGACCACCTGAGAAGTTTCACCTAAAAATTTTCTTGAAGTCTGAGCACACCCCCAAAACTGTGGGCTAACACCAATCGAAAGTCACAAAAAAATCGTACTTCCCGTGTTTCGATCATTTGACTTGAAAAATGGCTCCTCCCGACCCCACCTAAGCAACCCGATCCATTTTATAGGCCATCAAGAGACCGTCCGAGAAGTTTTGCCAAAATTTTCCTGAAGCCCAAGTCCCCCCCCCCCCCCTGAACCGTGGGCTAACCACCCATCGAAAGCCGCTAAAAACCCGTAATTCTTGTCATTTCGCCCATTTGACTTGGAAAATGGCTCCCCCGGCCTCGCCAAAATAACTCGATCCATTTAATAAGCCATCAGAGGACTTTTGGAGAAGTTTCGAGCAAAATTTATCCGCGATCCCGAGCCCACCTGCTGAACCGTGAGCTAACACCCATAGAAAGTTGTAAAAAAACCTCCAATTCCTGTCGTTTTGCCCATTTGACTTAGAAAATGGCTTTTACAGCCCTGCCAAAGGGATCAAATCCATTTAATAGGACGGTAGGGAACCACCCGAGAAGTCCCCCCTCCCGAACCATGGGCTAACACCCACTGAAAGTCACAAAAAAATAGCAATTTTTTCCATTTTGCTCGTTTGACTTGGAAAATTATTCCTCCTGTCCAGCTAAAGAAACCCAGTCTATTTAGTAGGCTATCAAGTGACCGTCGTCGTTTCACCCAAAAATTTTCTCATAGCCCGACCCCTACCTCCCCTCCCCCGGAACTGTGGGCTAACCTCCATCGAAAGTCACAAAAAAATCACAATTCCTACCATTTCGTCCATTTGACTTAGAAAATGGCCCTTTCGTCCCCGTCAAAGAAACTCGATACATTTAATAGGCTGCTAGGGAACCGCCCGAGAAGTTTTGCCCAAAATTTTCAATGTCCAAGCCCACCTCCCGAACCACGGGCTGACACACACTGAAAGTCACAAAAAATAACCCGCAATTCGTGTCATTTCGCCTATTTGACTTGGAAAATGGCTCCTTCGGCCCCGCCAAAGAAATCTGATCCATTTAATAGGCCGTTAGAGGATCGCCCGGTTAGTTTCTCCCAAAATTATTTGTGCAGCCCGATCCCAACCCGCTAACCGTGGTCTAACACCCACCGAAAATCACACAAAACCCATAATTCCTGTCATTTTGCACGCTTGACTTGGAAACTGGTTCTTCCGGCCACGCCGAAGCAACCTGATCCACTTAATTGGCTGTTAGGGGACCGCACGAGAAGTTTCGCCCAAAAATTTTTCTAGAGCCCGAGCACACCCCCTGAACCGTGGGTTAACGACCACTAAAAGTCACAAAGAACCCACAAGTCCTGTCGTTTTGCTTGTTTGACTTAGAAAATGGTACCCCCACCTGCCAAAGAAATCCAATCCATTTAATAGGCCATTAGAGGACCGACCGAGAAGTTTAACCCAAATTTTTCTCGAAGACGGAGCCCACCTCCCGAACCGTGGGCTAACACCTACCAAAAGTAGCAAAACACCACAATTCCTGCCACTATTTACAGCCAAAAATAAAAAATTATGTTGCGACTTTAGTACGGACAGCAAAAACAAATTAAAGCATAACTTCCAACTATCCTAATATGCGTTCTCTACACCTTCCCTTTTAGAGTCATGTCCTCAGTGACCTGTAAGTGCTCCATATCCTGTAGAATCACCTCCCTCCAAAAGTCCAAAAACCAATGAACATCTCTCTTCTCTGCGATTGAATTGCTCTTTCAAATGTAAATTTCCAAGGCAGCAGAAAAAGTCTTGGTCCAGCAAAATATTGCTGAGTCTTCAACATACGGAATTAGTAAAAATAATGAACATATTGCTTTGTCACCAGACAGAGAGTCAGAAACCAAAAGAAAATCCAATAGTAATTTGACACAGTTATTTCCAGCATTAGTGTTTCTATAGCTATGTGTGTGTTCATCTTGTTTGATTCTAATTCTCTGCAATGTCACACAACTCTAATTCTGACATTAAAAAACTGTTCTTCGTATTGGTACCACACGCAGATTTGACAGTGGATCAGAATCAATGAAGAACTTTGTGGTGGCAGAGAAAGTATTTGAGCTCTACATTCCAACAGAAGAATAGTTGGCTCTATCAGTGGAGGTACGTTTGATTATCGGAAATAATTCTCCTTTGCTCCGTTTGCTTTTTGATGTGAGGGAACTTACAAATAGTTGCAATGCTTCTTTCATCGGCCATTATGGCAAAGTTTTCCTCTTTTGCACATATTCATCTGCAATTGGATTTTGGACAAGCTACTTATCTGAAAATGGAAATGTGATTATATTTTAAAAGAATGAATTATCGCGTACCCAAGTTCTTTCACGAATCTCTTTCTCAGGCCAAGAGTCTAATTGATCTGTTGTATTCGCTTGTCAGTTTGCACTGCAAAAATAATCGAAAACCAGACTAAAAATAGTGTTAGAACCACTTACAAGTAATCCAAATATGGATGTTACACCTTAATTTATCAATTCAATGTCAACAAGACAGCAGACCATAAGATTTAAAAAACAGTCTACTCCTAATCCAAAAGGAGTGATCACAAAATCAGATTGAATCATTAATTAGTGCGAAGAGTCTTGAGAGCAAAGAGCCGCGAAGTAACTTTTTCGCTTAACTATCTATCTCTCAATGTTTTTGCAAGAAATTTGATAGATGATAAGACCTTAACTTTACCACAGTAGCAATTTGTCATTTATCTGATGTAATAGCAGTTTGCCTTTTCTCTGCATAGGCATCCCCATCTACTAATGAAAATTATTTGACTAGTAAAAAGGTGAGCATCAGTTTCTGATGGAGATTATAGGAGAGTAGTTTGAAGGAATGATGATATAAGGAAGTACCCCACATGTAGCGAAAGTGTATTGATAAAGTTAGAGCATGATCATTACCTTTCGACAAGAAAATGATAACAAAGGAAATAGCATTGAAGTATTCATCTGCTACTAAAAACTCACTGACGATATGCAAATCACCCATCAATGAGCTCCTTAATAGGGGAAAGAAGAAAGAATCAGGAGCGACTGGTTTCATCATGGTGTTCACAATCATCAAATCTACTCCTCCTTGTCCCAAGACAATGTTGATCATTATTTTCCCTTATTTGCAACAAGGACTAAACGCCTAGTTCATCTTTATACAACAAACGAAATATATAATTAATTTTTTCGGAGGAAGATAACATGATGTGCCTATAGTCATTTGTTGTTTTTCCATTTAATTAGATATATCCCATAAACCAGCAAAAGGTATCAAGAAAAAATGAGTACCATAATATCCTAGATATTTTGAAAAGGCAAGTTTCCGGGTGATGCACGACATCCCATCATCAGATAAAGGAATCAAGTGAGCTGTGACGTCAGTTAATTCGCCATTGCAACATACAGCAAATCCCAAGAAGCTATCATGTATGCACCAATTCTTAGGCAAAAAGACTGATACACCAACAATTCCCTTGTATGGAAACGTTGGCATCCCATGCCACTGCAAACCTGTAATCACTCTTAGTGACAAGGAGTCTGAAGCAGAGATGCCATACTGCAATAATGAGATATTCTGAAATAACGAATTACAGATCCAATAATTTGTCCAATCTGCTTCAATTGTATCTAATTGAACTGGTAATTCTGGCAGCTGTGTAAGCCTCTTGCAATGTGATACGTCCAAGCACCGAAGAGCACCAAGTTGGCTATGCTTCGAGGCAAATGCCCATAATTATTTCCACTGAGATTCAACCTTTTCAAAGAGGATAAGCATCCAATGTCATTCGGAAGTTCTCCATCTATTAGATTGCAGTAACTGAGATTTAAAGTCTCCCAGTTTTTCATCCCCACGATAAGTTCAAAATTAATCTTCTTGCAATGTGATAAGTCCAAGAATCGAAGAGCACCAAGTTGGGCTATACTCTGAAGAAACTACTCAAAACTATTTCCGCTAAGTGTTAACTCTTCGAAAGAATGTAAGCATCCAATGTAACTCAAAATTTGCACTGCAGAAGTAATCCAAAACCAGAGTAAAAATATTGTTAGAACCACTTACAAGTAATCCAAATATGGATGTTACACCTTAATTTATCAATTCAATGTCAGCAAGAAAGCAGACCATAAGATTTAAAAAAACAGCCTACACCTAATCCAAAAGGAGCCATCACAACATCAGATTGAATCATTAATTAGTGCAAAGAGTCTCGACAGCAAAGAGTTGTGAAGTAATTTGACAGATGATAAGATCTTAACTAAACCACAGCTAGCGGTTTATCATTTATCTGATGTAATATCACTTTGCCTTTTCTCTGCAGATGCATCCTCATCGACTAATGAAAATTATATCGCAAGTAAAAAGGTGAGCATCGGGTTCTGATGGAGAGTAGTTTGAAGGAATGATGATATGGAGGTGCAGAAAGTTCGTTTTTCCGTTATATATAAGAAAGTACCCCACATGTAGCAAAAGTGTATTGCTAAAGTTAGAGAATGATTGTTACCTTCCGGCAAGAAAATGAGAACAAAGGAAAATAGCATTGAAGTATTCATCTGCTAAAAAAAACCACGATACTTCAAAAAACGAGTATGATAATTGATTGCCGAGGAGAAATCCTAGGCCCTTGATTCTCACTGAAAAGGCACTAAACTAGTTAAAGAAACGACATAATTTATTTGAACAAACCGCTTTAGAGCCAGTTAAGTTGCAAAAAGAAGTTGGCCATAAGGAAATCTGAACACGGTTATACGTTACTTTTCATGGCATCAAATCTAATTTTTATAGGGAAAGCCCGTGGAATATCAAGGATTTTCATTTTTCTTTTCTGTGACAGCATTAGTATATTCTGCACTTCTTAAAATCTTTTCAAAACAGACAGCCTAAATTTCTCGTATCCATTACTTAAATAGTGGCTTTTTCATCATCGTAAATTCCCCAATTTTTAGCATTATATTTTCATTTGAGAGTTCACTAATTTTCAAATCATTGATTTGGGAGTACTAATTGACCTAATATGGCATGATTCCAGGATCTGATTTGAGCATCAAAATTTCAACACTTAATGTTAAGTCTTGAACTCACCTTGGTTAATCCAACAGAAACTTTAGATTACCACGTGTGCCATGCCATGTTGGTTTTCGTGACTCTATTGAGCATCACTGTTGCATCTGCACAAGTGTGACTCGTAAAAGCTCCTCCAGTAAGAGCATCAGCTATGCCTTGGTATTTGCATTTAAAGACCTACGGAAGATGTCTAACAAACTCTCGTCAGGTACCTGTGATTAGGACATTACTTCATCTTTCTGTTGAACCTTAACTATGACTCGTACGAAGATTCTATACTTAGTTTCTTGATGTTATACATTTCGTCTTTTAGCTGCAACACTTAGGATAGTGAGAAAACTCTTTTCAAGAAAACCCTCTTCAACTCCTTCCAGATAATGATGAGTCATTAGGTCATTCTACCAACCAAAGAGTTGCTTCACCTGCTAATGAAAAAGGAAAGGTTATCACAATCTAATTGCATCTTGAGTCACACTAGGTAATTTATATGCCTTAAAGATCCTCATAAAGTTCAATAAAAGCATATTTGCATCATCAATACTGTGCCCAATGAATACTCCTTTCATGTTCATCAACTGTATCATTGTGTTGGTAATGGCAAACTTGGCCTAGTGGACTGTGCGCTCGAAACTATGGCACCTATATCTTTTAGGTCAACAACATCATCATCATCAAACTGAGAGGTATATAGATAGTGTTGTTGCGTCTGGCCTCTTCATTTAGTGCAGCTTGAGGGGTGTAGACACATGATTTTGTCTTCTTAAAGTTCAATTTTATTCACTTTTATCCATTTTTACTTTATCCTACCATGTACCTCATCCATATTATTATACCCTCACAAAATACAAAAAAATAACAAATTCCCTAACAAATTCTATCCTATCCTAACTCCAACATCTTATCCTAACAACCTACCCAATCAAAATAACCCACTTCACTACCCTACCCCACCTACCCTACCCCACCCCTACCCATGGACCATTTTATATATACACACATGACAGAGGACAAAAAGAAAAGGGAGGGGGACGGACAGTAAATGCAAGGACCATTTTTCCTTTGCTTTTTCAACCCCACACACAGAAACACAAAATTCCAAAAATGGATTCTTCTTCACAACACACACCACAGAGACTCCATTAACGTACACTCTCACTGAGCCATACACACACACACACTCAATTCACACATAGTAACCAGCCTCCACACACGCACTGGGACGGAAAGATGAGAGAGTGAGGGTAACCGGAGATCGGAGAAATTGAGAGAATCAGGGGAAAGAGAGTAAGTCGATAGGGAGATCAGAAAACGATGAAGAATCGAACATCGGGGAAGAAGAGAGTGCAGAGAAATAGCGATAGAGCAACGGGGTTAGTTTGTTCCGGCGACCTATCGCCGGTGATCTCACCTGAAATCAATTCGAGAACAGCGACCAAACGGTTTGAACGCATCCACCGGAAAACGCCGTTGAATCAACTTGGTTTCGGTCCGACAGTTACTGGAAATACCTGACCAAACAGCCTTTATTTTCTAAATTTCATCCTTGTCTCGCTGGAATCGGCTTTTCTGTTCAATTATCGAGTTGGCAGGTCCGCATTGAGTTCGTTAGGTCGAGGTTTCGAACCTGGTTCCAATCCGTTGGCGGTGTCGAACAATTTGGGATTGAAATAAAAATTGAGGTCCAATTCTATCTTCTCTCGCTTTAATTTTTACATTATCGTGAATGATTTGTTTGTTTGGTATGTTTGAATTTTGATTGCGTGTTGGTTGACGTTGGATTTGAGTGTTGAAAAGTGAATTGATAATTGAAGCATATGTTAATCATTGGTTGATAAGAATGAAGTTGGGGGCGGAAATCGAAAATTGATAAAAGCGAATATTATAGTATTTTGATTCATTGTTGATGTTGAACGTGATATGTCATCGAACGGGTAGGCAAGCACTAGGGTCGGGTAGGCAAATTTTAGAATTGTTGAATTGTTGGAATGTTTGGAATATTTGTTGAATGTTTTGTTTATTGTATTTGAAAAGCGTATTTATTTAACCGGGGAATGCCCCGAATAATTTTGTATGCAAAGAATGCTCGTGATCAAGGCCCGAGGCATCGGGTAAAGCATAGTTTAGGACTAGTGTAGGTTATTTTAGTATTTTTATTTTGGGACTGTATAACTCGGACTGGACACTATATTTCGGATCCCTTTTGTTTTTGTTTGTTTGTTTGATTGTTTGTTTTTTTGTGGTTTGTACATCGTAGTGTCAATTTAGCCGATACGCTCTGTCAAGCGACCATGGTCGAACCACGGGATCGAGGGGTGCCTAACACCTTCCCCTCGGTCAACAGAATTCCTTAGCCGGAATCTCTGTTCGCAGATCAGTTTAAAAGAGTCAAAATTGTTTTCGAAAAAGGATTTTCAACGGTGACTTGGCACACCAGATTCTGCCAAGTGGCGACTCTGAGTTCAAATATAAATAATCCTTTTCGAAACAAAATTTTCATTTTTTGTCACTTTAATAAAAGCCCTTTCAAAACTAAAAATAAAAATTCATTATTTATTTATTTTTTGAGTCGAAAAAGGGGTGTGACAAGGGGCTGCCTCTTCTTTTCTAGCTTGCGCTCGAAACTATGGCACCTATATCGTTTAGGTCAACAACATCATCATCATCAAACTGAAAGGTATATAGATAGTGTTGTTGCGTCTGGCCTCTTCATTTAGTGCAGCTTGAGGGGCTGCCTCTTCTTTTCTAGCTTGCTCATTAGCTGCAACTTGGTTTTACACTTCAGCTAATCGAGCTGCCTTACGTAGTTGCGCCCTCTCTAATTTCTCAGCCAACATCCTGGTTGTGGCTTCCTATGGATTCCTTGCTTTACCATTCTCCTGAAAGTTCTTTCAAGTTCGAGATCAATTGAAATCAGGGGATTACCTTGACTCTGAGTGTTGGGCATACACAAATGTGTATCCTAAGAACAAACAAAAACAACAAAAAACTAAATAAGGAATTAAGGACTAATATTTAAATAAATACAATTGATCTAAGCCTAAACCATATTTCTCGGCAACGGTGTCAAAAGTTGATGTTGCCCAAATTACACCTTGAAATCAAAGTATAAAACAGTCGCTAAATCAAATATATCGGGGTCAATCTCAGGGAATATGGCTAGGAACTAGTTTAATGCAGTTATACAACCTAATAGTCAGTTATATTCAAAGGGGGGAATAAAAAGACAAGTAACAATTTGCAATTTTAAATAACAAGGATGCAGAATTTGTTGTTTGAAATCAGTTAATGAGAATGAACTAGGTTTGTGCTCTCTATGATTTCATAACTGTAACACTCAAAAATACAAACTAAGATTAGAACCACTCTTCGAGTGTGTGTAGACCCAACTTAATGATTTGAACTCTTGTACAGAATACGAGTAACCAACGACCGTCCCTTGGATGGACTGAGGAACTCCAGAGAAGCCATCAAGACCTCCCCCTAATCAAAGAGTCAACCAACGATCGTTGGATCATGGGTTCGCCCGTCAGGATACTTAGATTTTTCAGTTATGTTTATTTAGGGGCATATTCGGTCTTTTTCCAATATTTAGCCTCCTAAAATATGTTGGGGAATAAATTGAAAAACTCACTGACGATATGCAAATCACCCATCAATGAGCTCCTTAATAGGGGAAAGAAGAAAGAATCAGAAAAATATAGCTAATAGGCGAGAACACAATTTCACTACCAACTAGAAAATGAAGACAAGTCAAACTTGTTGGAACTTACCTAGGGTTAATCCAGCATAAATGGAGACAAGATTAAACATAAATCATTCACCGATGAGCTCCTGTCAATAGGGGAACAAAGAGGGAAAAAGAAAGAAGAAATTGATCAGTTTTGGAAGAAGACTACAAAAAGAAAACAACTTTTGCTGCAAAGTGCATACACTTGTTGCTGCAACGTGACCTTTGTTTCTTAGAAGAGGAGCAACTGGCTTCATCATGGTGTTCACTATCATCAAATCTGCTCCTCCTTGTTGTCCCAAGGCAATGTTCATCGTTATTTCCCTTATTTGCAACAAGGCCTAAACGCCTGGTTCATCTTTATACAACAAACCAAATATATACTTAATTTTTTTGGAGCAAGATAACATGATGTGACTATAGTCATTTGGTGTTTTTCCATTTGCCTTACATATATCCCATAAACCAGCAAAGGGTATCAAGAAAAAATGAATACCATAACGTTCTAGAGAATATTTTGAATGGTCGGATAAGACAAGTTTCCTGGTGATGCACGACATCCCATCATATAAGGGAATCAAGTGAGCTGTGATGTCAGTTAATATGCCATGGTAACATACAGAAAATCCCAAGAAGCTATCATGTATGTACCAATTCCTAAGCAAATTGACTGATACACCATCAATTCCCTGATATGGAAACGTTGGCATCCGATGCGGGATTAGAGACCATTCCACATTCTGATAGCACTGCCACTGCCACTGCCACTGCCACTGCCAACCTGTAATCACTCTTAGTGACGAGGAGTCTGAAGCAGAGATGTCGTGCTGCAATAATGAGATATTCTGAAATAACGAATTACAGATCCGATAATTTGCACAATCTGCATCTATTGTATCTAATTGAACTGGAAATTCTGGCTGCTGTGTAAGCCTCTTGCAATGTGATACGTCCAAGCATGGAAGAGCACCAAGTTGTGCTATGCTTCTAGGCAAATGCTCAAAATTATTTCCACAGAGATCCAACTTTTTCAAAAAGGATAAGCACCCAATGTCATCCGGAAGTTCTCCATCTACTAGATTGCAGTAACTGAGATTCAAAGTCTCCAAGTTTTTCATCCCCATGATAAGTTCAAAATTAATCTTCTCGCAATGTGATAAGCTCAAGCATCGAAGAGCACCAAGTTGGGCTATGCTTTGAGGAAAATGCTCAAAATTATTTCCAAAGAATGTAAGCATCCAATGTTTTCCGGAAGTCCTCCATCTATTAGATTGCAGAAACTGAGATTCAGAATTTCCAAGGAGCGTAACCCTTCATTCACCCGAGGGAACACAAATAACACTCCATCCTTTGGAGTGATTTTCTCAAAACTCAAGAATTTAAGCTTGTTCAAGTGGACGACGGAAAATGGAGGTCTTGAAATTAGAGTCCGTCCAGCATCAAGCTCCTCCAAGTTTTCTAAATCACCTATCTCTTCTGGCAAGCTTTCAAATTTAAAGCAGTAGGACACATTCAGCTTCACCAAACATTTCAACTTACAAATGCTGCTTGGAAGAGCTACAAGATTTTTCATATGACTCAAAATCAGCTCTCCCTGAGTTAGGTACTGAATAGAAGAGGGCTTCACTTCTCCGATAATTTCGGGAAATTTCTCTAAACTATAGCACTTTTGCAGACCCAGATATTCAAGCAATTCCACGCTAACACATGGAAACCTCTCAAGGCTTTCACAACTATCCAAACTTAAGTGGATGAGTTTTCTGCAATTTCCCAGGGAATGGTGAACCTCTTTAAGATTCATACATGACCCCAAATACAAATACTCCAAATTTGGCATCCCGCTGAAATCTGGTGTCTGCATCAGGTTTTGTGAGCTGCTGAGATCTAGCCTTCGTAGACACGGGAAATGCTGCAATTCAGGACACACAATAACAAATATTTCTTAATATAAATAAAAGGCGTAGTGTTTGTACATAAAAAGGCAAGACATTCAAAGTTCCAACTTGTAGAGAATGGCTAAGCAGTCCATTCCAGATGCTAAAAGTGATCACAAGCTACAGTAACTAGACTTCCAAAATACAGTTATTCACTTTAGCAACATTTCCAAGAAGTAGTTACTAGCCGTTAGAATAGTTAAGTAGTTAGTTACCGCTCTTCCTAAGTTAGTTAGTTAAGCTCAACTGTATGTGTGTTTATATAACCTGTATAGAACAAGAATAAAGAATGGAACAAGAATACACTTTTCCATATCAGTTTCTTCCCTAAATCTCATCTTCTTCTTCTCTGAATCTCATACTGTGTTCTTGGTTTTCTTCTCCTTTGGAATTCATTCTGTTTCTTGCTTCATATTCTACATTCAGTCCACCAGAAATTACATGGTATCAAAGCCTTCATCAACTGGTATTACTAGTTGAATAAATCGATCAAATTCCGCTAAAGATTTGTCTGCAAGTTAACTGGAATATTGATAATTGGAATGGCAAACAATGCAACTGCTTCTGGATTTCTTGGGGTGAGCACAGAGCCACAATCAACGAATGGTAGTACATAGATTCCTGGAATCGACTACAATCATCCACTTTTTCTGCATTCTTCTGATGTAAGTGGTGCTCAAATTATCTCCTTCCAACTCACTGGTGCAGAGAACTATTCTCTGTGGTATAGGTCTATGAAAATAGCTTTATTAGGAAGGAATAAACTTGGTTTAGTAGATGGAACATGTACAAAAGAAAAATATCCAGGACTTGAGGGCAATTGGGAAAGAGTAAATGCTGTTGTGCTGTCATGGATAATGAATTCTGTAGAGAAAAGTCTTCTTAGTGGCATTATGTATGCTTCTTGTGCTCAACATGTTTGGGAAGATCTTGCTGAACGGTATAACAAGATAGATGGGTCAAGAACTTTCAATTTACACAAAGAAATTGCCACCTTATCTCAAGGAACCAGTTCAGTGTCTGTTTATTTCTCTAAGTTGAAAGGTCTATGGGAAGAATTGGAAGCTATGGTGCCTGCTCCCTCATGTGAATGTGATAAATCCAGGGAGTATGTGTTACACCTACAAGAACTCAAACTATTTCAGTTTCTTATAGGTTTAAATGACTCTTATATGCAAGCAAGATCACAGATCTTGTTAATGATCCCTCTCCCTTCTGTGAACCAAGCCTATTCCATGATCATGTCTGATGAAAGCCAGAAGTCTGTGGTGGCTACATCAGGAATCTTGGGTCCTAATCCTCTGTCAGGGAATCAAAACTTTGAGGTAGCAATGTATGCTAGAAATGGATTTAACACAGGTGGTGATTCCACTACCTACTCTAGAAATGGTGGACCACAAAAGTTCAAGAAAACTGGTTATTTGTTTTGTGACTATTGCAAACTCAAGAATCACACAGAGAAAATTGCTACAAATTGGTAGGTTATCCATAAGACTCTAGGTTCAAGAAAAAAGGGTCCAATACAGCCTACAATGCAGTATCTGAGAATTCAACTTCTCAAGATCATGGAGGTTCTGCACTCACATCAAACTATACTGTTAAGTCTGCTAATTTGGACAGTGGTCAGCCCTCAGTACAAGGATCATCAGCTGGACAACAAAATCAATCTGAAACCTGCAATCTTACAAAGGAACAATATCAGCAGTTACTTCATTTCCTAAACAAAGCCTCAGATCAAGTCCATTCAGCCAATGTTGCAGGTAATGTAACAGGTATGGACAAATGTTTAACTCTCACTGATAACACAAAAACAAATCCGGTATGGATAGTTGATACAGGTGCTACCAATCACATGGTAGCAGACCTGAATAGTCTGGACAAAACCACAGACCACAAACCTCTTAATTCAAAGAAGATATATCTACCAAATGGGGATATCTCACTGGTTGAAGTGGCTGGTTCAAGTATTTCACCTGACAACAATATCATTACTGGAGTCTTTCATATACCTCAGTTCAAGTTCAACTTGCTCTCTGTATCTAAGCTCACTAAGGAACTACATTGTTCTGTTACTTTTTTTCCTAACTTCTGTATCTTTCAGGATCTCTCACATGGGAGGGTGAAGATGATTGGTAAAGAAGAGGATGGACTCTACCTACTGTCCAACAATCCAAGTTCCGCAGATGTTAATATTGCAGCTAGCTGTTCTACCCCTTTACTTAAGATAGATTCAAAACTAGACATAGCCCTATGGCAAAAGAGATTTGCTCATGTATCAACTTCAGTTTTAAAGAAACTACTTACATCAACCACAACCAGTATTACTGATATAGTTGATAAATGCACTATCTGTCCTTGTGCTAAACAAGCCAGAATTCCTTTTCCTATTAGTAGTTCAAAAAGTCATGCTTGTTTTGATTTGTTGCACATAGATCTATGGGGACCCTATAAAACTCCTACTCATGATGGTCATAAATACTTCCTTACTGTGGTTGATGATACGTCAAAATATACCTGGATATTCCTGTTAAGACTCAAAAGTGATGTCTGCATTATTATTCAACAATTTCTAGTTCATATTAAAACACAATTTGATAAGACAGTAAAATGTGTAATGACAGACAATGGTACTGAATTCTTAAACAATGTTTGCTCAACCATGTTCAATTCCCTAGGTATTATACATCAAACCACTTATGCCTATACTCCTCAGCAAAATGGTATTGCTGAGAGGAAACATAGACACATTCTTGAGCTCACAAGAGCCATTAAATTTCAAGCTCACATTCCTCTTAAATTTTGGGGCTTATGTGTTCAGGCTACTGTGTATTTTATTAACAGACTTCCAAGTTCTGTAATTAACAATAACATTCCTTACACACTGTTATTTCACAAATCCCCTTCTTTGTCACGTCTTAGAGTTTTAGGATGCCTGTGTTTTGCTAAAGTGATACAAGAAACTGATAAACTTAAGAGTAGGTCAAGGATAGCTGTTCATATGGGCTATGCTACAACTCAAAAGGTTACTTGTTATATGACCTAACGTCTCATACTTTCTTTGTAAACAGAGATGTGATATTCAAAGAAGAAATTTTCCCTTTCCAGTTAGAACATCAGCATCCCACAACAATTTTCAACTTCACTAGTTCAAATGATGAAGAAATAACCCATACTCAATCTTCTGGCGGACCTCATTCTTCTCAGGAAACAAGCTTACCTACTGAGATTCCTGATGCACTATCACAAGATGTCACGACCCGAACTGGGGCCCTGGCCGTGACGGGTATTCCGAACCATGACTGAAATAAATAACTGTCTGAAAAACTGGGACAAGGCCCCTAGTAGACCCAAAAACTACTAAATGATAAATAAACTGTCAGACATCAGGCCTTCCGGAATATAGAAGGCTCACCAAGTGACTTTGCAAATCTGCCTGAAGGATCTACTGATTTTCTAGACCCCTAGACTTTGCCTCTGAACTTGGGAGGGGAGGGGGTCAATACAAATGTACTGGTAAGAGTGTAATCCAAAACAAAGTAGAGATTTATATATAAATAAATGAGAGCTGTTATAAAGAACATTATTGCAAAATGATTTCGAAAATACATGGGCATAGTATAATGATTTTTCAACAACAATGCAACACATCTGAGCTAGGTGGTACACCCTATAATTTCACATTTACACCAACTGTCAAATCTCGCTTGCAGCCGAGATTAGAGTATAAGTGAGGGGAAGACACACAAGATCACACAGCAGGGTGTCTCGACCCAATGAAGTATGGTAGTGCACAAGATCACAAAGAAGGGCTCCTAACCATAGTTCCAAATTGGGATAATATATATCAGGTACACAAGATCACAAAGCAGGGTACCAATTTCCCTTGTCGATAAACACGGTTTCCAGCGATGAGCCCTTTTACTCAAACGCCTTCTTCGGGCATCCACCTATCTCATGTAAAATAAATGCATTCAAACTTCATTTAATTCAATCACATATCATATTCTGTAGGGTATCGTTATACCCGACTTGCAAGTCATCAGTATCACATCATTCTTTCATTCAACCATTATATTCAACATATTTCAACATAAACAACCCTCTCCTTGCAAGTCAAAATCATATCCAATCATAACAATTTTCAAAACATTTCATGTCATGATTTTCAAGATGATTTTCAAACAATTCACATCATATGAAAATTTAAAACAAAATCATATCAAGAGAGGGATTTCATATAATTCATGCTCTCAAGTTATCATCTTTTCGAAACACATGCATGTACATATATAATATATCAAATCACTTCGGGGAGAGGCCTAAAGACCAAATCAATGTCATTGAAACCTTTAAACATGATTATATTCGTAATTTCAAAAAACCCCATTCTTCAAACATGAATTTTTCCATGAGATTTTTAGGATAACCTCACGTACCTTAATTCCATAAGATAATAGGTAATTCTTGAAGCTTACGGATTGGGGATTCCAAATCTTCAATCGCTTTTGAAAACGCACGGTTGAATCTTGAGTTATTTGGGTTTTTAGTTTGAAACCCTAGAGAGTGTTCTTGGAGTAATTTATGAAAATATCAATAATGAGGTTATTTGGGATTGAAATCCCGTGTTTAAGCTGAAGAAGGGGGGCTGAAAATACCCATTTTGCCCTTAAAAATGCGGAAACAGTATCTGAAAATTTGGAGTGTGCGATAGGGCGTGCGTCTCACGCTTATCGCATGCTGCTACTGTCTCAGTCACTAAAATGGCTATAGATTTTTTCTCGGATATCGGATTTAGGCGAAATTGATATCGTTGGAAAGATTATTCGAAGACCTTTCATTTGATATATAATAGTCCCTCTAATTCATCATATTCTAGGAGTTATGGCCAATAGAATTTGACCCAAGTTTAAACATCCACTAAAACTTATTCGATTGAAATGTTTTCAACTAGTCTTAGAGTTTGGGGATTTTTGTGAACTCAATTATATTCAAAGGTATTATTACACTATAGGATTGATCACCACACATATATTAACAAGCAATCATCTAGGTCGGGTCTATACGCATAAGGACGACGGTTTTGATTCTATCCCGAAAGTACGGGGTATTACATTATCTCCCCTTGGGATCATTCGTCCCCGAATGATGGGTAGGGACCTTTTGAATCTCTAAGAGTGTAGAATAAAGAACAAAGTCTCTCATTGAACATTTTGCCTCGACAAAATATGTGAAGGCAGAGAATAAGCTTCATGATAACCCCTAGTGAAACTTGAACGCACGAAACATGAGATAACGAAACATGGTATCGACATGATCTTGGCATGTGTTTTATGACACATGATCAAAGCATTGCAAGATATGAATTTTCCTTAGAATCCTCGGCCTGATTAAGATCGGTATAAGACATGAGATGGGGTTTTCGCGGGACATAAGAATATTATCCTTCTCCATCTTACAAGATACAATTAAAAGACTTAAGCTTGAGGACACTAATTTTCTATGCCCCAAACAATAAAATACATGCCTCATCGTTCCCGACTTACAATTTTCCCCATACACATCTATCCTCACGAATTTGATTCCCGCTGTAATATACTTCTATGTTGAAGCCTCACTTGGAGGAAAAAGGTGCTAACTTAAACTACGGGACCCTATATTCTACATCATATTCAGGGATCATCTCACCTCATCACTATAATCCAACAACTCAAGTCTTAATTCATGGAATACTAACCACATGGGACATTGGTTCATTTCTTCACCCAATACAAAATTGGTTCATTTCTTCACCCAACACAAAATTGGTTCATTTCTTCACCCAACACAAAATTTAAGTCTATCATTACTACACCCACTACATGGATCTCTCCCCACTAAGATCAACAATTTCAATCACTCTCACAAATAGTTTCACCATATTTTTTTTCTTAGATATTTTGCCCAATAAAAGTTCATCTCCTTCCTTTTCCTATCACCTATAACCTCAGCTCGAGAATCACATCAAATTTCTCACCTTCAAGAACATCTACTCCCATACCTAACACACTACTACGCTTCCATAAACACCATCATACGAACACATGGAGGGTCATTAAGGGACCCGAGCATACACATTATGAATGGAAGTAACATCATCAGACCATCACTCATACTTACAGCACTACTCGATGAGGGACATAAAGTGAAGATACAATAGAATAGACACGGAGTGCTCCTAATATCAAGTGCCTGGATCATAAGTAAAGGGTCGTTCGGCATGAACACAACACATTATGGTTCCCTTAGGATAGACCAAAATGAGAAACATGGATGCACATATCATGATCTATGTGGCATAAATCTGAAATTTACGTCACTAACAACTAAGGTAAAGATTTCACTTCAAGTGATTGCTCCCCATTCAAGGAGCTGAAAATTTTCCATGAGTTATCATAGACTTTTATCACTTTGGCTAATTCCGACATAAAATAATTCCGCAACATACAAAAACACATTTCCTTAGGACCGAGCATGTCATGAGACATAGGTTTAGATCATGAGCAACATAACCTATGGCTCGGATACTTGGAGTATTGGGTCACTAAGGTACATTATCGCTTCTTGTTTGGACATCAGAACATGACATGATTTACATAGAGAACTCAAACCTTAGACATCGGCAGGACTTGAATACATAAGACATTGGTAGCATGAACCCTTAAACTGAAGTAGGAGGAACACACTTGAATAGGAGTAAGTCCATCATGACTCTTTCCTAACTTGCCACAATATGAAAGATTCGGAAACTACCTTAACTCACCATCTCCCCCTTAGATCAAAGTCACAATCCTAGACTTGAGAACATAACTGCTAATCAATCTATAACCACAATTCTCTATACAATGGGGGATATCAGTATACACATGAACACAAACTTCCCTCAATAATTTAACATAAATACACTAAGTTTCTTCTGGGCCATCCCCCTTCAGGGATACTAATCATAACTTCCTCTAACCCTAAGATCATCCACTCATGACTAACATCATTATAGGCATGGACATCCACGCCTCTAAACACTTAAGTGTTAGGATTTATGTTCTTGGCATGGAAGGATGATTTCAATTTGGGAAGGATATTAATTTGGGGATAAAGTATTGTTTTACTACTCAAATTTGGTGTTCAGGCCGAATTAATGTGGGTGGAATTTGACCCAAAGGCCCTTTATGAGATAGAGTGTAAATATTGAAATTCCCAGGTACGTGCAGCAAAGAATGCGTCGCATGCTATATCCCACCGGACTGGAGTATGCATCGCACAGCACTATACCATACGATGCATATATATCGCATGATGCCACTGTTTTGGGCATCCAAACATGCCCTAAACGACGTCTAAAAATTCCAAAACTCACCCAAGACGTACCCTTGACTTCCCCGATCATGAATCAACAAGAAATCCTAAAATCGAAGGTCGGAAAAGTTGAAAATATAATCATCAAAGATTGGGAGCTCAAAATGTAACTAAGTCACTTTCGTCAACACTTAGAAAAAGGAAATCATTCAAGTTGTAAACCCTCTAAGCCCATTACTGAGTAACATCAAATCGAGAAAACTATGGGGCATTATGACTACTTAACGCATACTCTAAAAGCATTGCTTTCCCAGAACTCTACTCTTAAATTTTTGCTATTATCAATCATCATCAACCTAAAACTCACACTCTCATGAGCATACATACACATCCTCCCTTTTTATCACATAAAATCCACTCTACACTACTTAACCTTCTAACGTTAGACCGTTAATCACAAAACTTATATCATAGAAAAAACCTTACCTAGCAACTCAACGGTACTACTATGTCTACTAGCCACACACAATATGTAATAGTCTTAGAAAATTTCCCAACTCCATATCACCTTGGGCATACTTCTAGCTCATACATACAACATCATACTTTGTTACGAATCAAATAAATTTAATCTATAGCATACACCATTCAATCCTATTAGGTCACTTCCATATGACTAGTATCATTAACCAAGAAATCATCACATCCACCTCTATGGACATCAAATGTTCAAACTTAATGTCTAGTGCTAAGCATGATTTACAACCCAACCTGACACACAATTCTCATAAAACATTCATCATTAATCTTAAGCCACTATTCTTACATCCACATCCTACATCAAATTCAAGCCAATAATCTAGCATCAATCATCTACCACCAATGAAGAAGGCAACATAATATACTAGTCCGTCAAATTTGGACATTCTATCCAAATATCTCAACAATCTACTACATACCTTCTCACAAGTAGTACTAGTTTACAATTACCAGCGGAAAGAGGGTCAAGGGGGATAAAGTCACGTAATAGACATGGTCAACCTTAATTTTCTATTATAACCCCATACAATCCTATCTACTTATATGGCTTTCTCGCATCACACTTACTTGCCCAAGCCTACATTTAGACTACCTTCAAATTCCACAAGCAACCATGAGTCTATAATTATTACTTACTGGCTCATCTAGCCATTTTCATACCTCAAGCAGACAACAATTCACCTTAACTAATAACTCCTTCTCTACCTTCTACTAAACTAACACACAAGGACGTATGACTTCATTACCAACTCAATCTCATGCGAAAAGATTCGACTATACAAATATTCTACCAACACAAGAACAACAAGTTGCTAGTGAATCGAAATAGGCCTCACACGGCTTCACTAGACTTAGATTTTTTAAAAAAGAAATATATGATAACAAGATTACATATTACAAAAGATAGAAAATTGATACACAATATTCAATGATCTAAGGATACACATCTTACTCTGTATAAATAAAAATCTGAGTCATACACTTTCTCCACAGACTATCATACAATCCCAAAATGGTACTACCACATTAGTCTACCACTAGAAAAAAGAAATGGTAAATCATTCTCAATCAATGGTTATTCGGCTATAAATATTTAGTTACACAAAGGTCACCCTCACCTCTGACCTCTAACCTTGTGACTTAATATCACCAACTTCTTGGTCTAATTTCACTAGCCACAGGTCATGACACCGACACTTTAACTTATTCTACTACTCGGGCAGAAATACAGTTCCAAAAACACAATTTTAAACTTGAGGAACTTATGACACATCAGGGAACCCCTCTCAAGCCCTTTGTGTGACTTCTGAAATTTCTATTAGTAAATCTGAGAGCATTATTTGAAAACACCATAGTAATGAAAAGAATTAGGATAAATTTTTCTTTCGTATCGGCGACATCATAGCACAAATTGGAGTATGAAGGAGGAACATTCTGACTTTATAACACGAACTAGAACATAAAGAAAGAGAGACATTCCTAAACGCCAAGTAGCCTCCTGCTTATAAGTGTGGCACGCTACACGCCCATAAACAAGACTGTACTCGACGCGATTTCGCAGACACCCTGGGACAATGAATCATGCTCTGATACCAAGTTTGTCATGATCCAAATCAGGGTCCTGGCCGTGACGGGTATTTCGAACCATGAAGGCCCGAAACACCCCTATCTGTCTGGTAATCATGCACATAATTCATATGATAATAGAATGTAGAAGATACACAATATTACGGAAACATGTTCATGAATCACATGAAAACAAAAATGGATCTGCGAAATCTCTACTACATGACTGAAATAAACAACTGTCTGAAAAACTGGGACAAGGCCCCCAGTAGACCCAAAAATTACTAAATGATAAATAAACTACCAGACATCAGGCCTTCTGGAATATAGAAGGCTCACTAAGTGACTTTGCAAATCTGCCTGAAGGATCTACTGATTTTCTGGACTTCTAGATTGTGCCTCCGAACCTAATAGGGAAGGGGGTCAATACAAATGTACTGGTACGCATAGTAATCCAAAACAAAGTAGAGAATTTTATATAAAATGAATGAGAGCTGTTATGTAGCACATTATTGCAAAATGATTTCAAAAATACATGGGCATAGTATATTGATTTTTCAACAACAATGCAACACATCTGAGCTAGGTGGTACACCCTATAATTTCACATTTACACCAACTGTCAAATCTCGGTTGCCACCAAGATTAGAGTATAAGTGAGGGGAAGACACACAAGATCACACAGCAGGGTGTCTCGACCCAATGAAGTATGGCACAAAGTAGGGCTCCTAACCATAGTCCCAAATTGGGATAATATATATCAGGTACATAAGATCACAAAGCAGGATACCAATTTCCCTTGTCGGCAAACACGGTTTCCAGCGATGAGCCCTTTTACTCAAACGCCTTCTTTGGGTATCCACCTATCTCATGTAAAATCAATGCATTCAAACTTTATTTAATTCAATCACATATCATATTCTGTAGGGTATCATCATACCCGACTTGCAAGTCATCAGTATCACATCATTCTTTCATTCAACCATTATATTCAACATATTTCAACATAAACAACCCTCTCCTTGCAAGTCAAAATCATATCCAATCATAACAATTTTCAAAACATTTCATGTCATGCTTTTCAAGATGATTTTCAAACAATTCACATCATATGAAAATTTAAAACAAAATCATATCAAGAGAGGGATTTCATATAATTCATGCTCTCAAGTTATCATTTTTTTCGAAACACATACATGTACATATATAATATATCAAATCACCTCGGGGAGAGGCCTAAAGACCAAATCAATGTCTTTGAAACCTTTAAAACATGATTATATTCGTAATTTCAAAAACCTCCAATCTTAAAACATGAATTTTTAGCCCATGAGATTTTTAGGATAACCCCACGTACCTTAATTCCGGAAATAATAGATAATTCTTGAAGCTTACGGATTGAGGATTCCAAATCTTCAATCGATTTTGAAAACCCACTGTTGAATCTTGAGTTATTTGGGTTTTTAGTTTGAAACCCTAGAGAGTGTTCTTGGAGTAATTTGATGAAAATATCAATAATGAGCTTATTCGGGATTGAAATCCCGTGTTTAAGCTGAAGAAGGGGGGCTGAAAATACCCATTCTGCTCTTAAAAATGCGGAAACAGTATCTGTAAATTTGGAGCATGCAATAGGGCGTGCATCGCATGCTTATCGCATGCTTATCGCATGCTGCTACTGTCTCAGTCACTAAAATGGCCATAACTTTTCGCTCGGATATTAGATTTAGGCGAAATTATTCGAAGACCTTTCATTTGATATATAATAGGCCCTCTAATTCATCATATTCTAGGAATTATGGTCGATAGAAGTTGACCCAAGTTTAAACATCCACTAAAACTTATTCGATTGAAATGTTTTCAACTCGTCTTAGAGTTTGGGGATTTTTGTGAACTCAATTCATATTCAAAGATATTCTTACACTATAGGATTGATCGCTACACATATATTAACAAGGAATCATCTAGTTCGGGTCTATACGCATAAGGACGACGGTCTCGATTCTATCCCGAAAGTACGGGGTGTTACACAAGATCATATGTCTGATGCTCTACATTTACCTACTCAGATCTTGGTGAAGGATGCACATATATCAGTAACACAACCAGAAGAGACTAGAAGATCATCAAGAGATAAAAGACCTCCACTGTGGGTGAAGGACTTTGTTCTCGTGCAAAGCATACACCCTACTCACTGGACAAATATATCTCGTATGACAAGGTAAACAAGTCGTATCAATCACATCTTTCAAGAATACCTGTCAATACAGAACCTAAAAGCTGTAAGGAAGCAATTACTGAGCCTAAGTGGATTGAGCCAATGAACGCTGAAATTGAGGCATTACAAGCTAATCACACTTGGGATATGGTTACTCTTCCACAAGGAAATATTCCTATAGGCTACAAGTGGATCTACAAGATCAAATATATGAGTTCAAGTGAAATTAAGAGTTACAAAGCAAGATTAGTGGCTAAGGGTTATAGCCAAAAGGAAGGGATAAACTATCAAGAAACATTTAGTCTAGTTGTGATGATGAAAACAGTAAGAACTATTTTGACTATTGTTGCTCAAAATAAGTGGCACATCCATCAGATGGATGTGTTTAATGCCTTTCTACAGGGAGACTTGACTAATGAGATCTATATGGATCTTCCTCAGTGATTTAAGAGTCAGGGGGAGAATAAGGTGTGTAGACTCACTAAATCCCTGTATGGACTAAAGCAAAAACTAAGGCAATGGAATACAAAGCTGTCTCAAGCATTACTGAAATTTGATTTCAAATAAAGTAAACATGATCACTCCTTGTTCAGCAAAAAGGCTACAACAGGTACTATACTTGTGCTCATTTATGTAGATGATATGTTAATTACTTGCAGCAGTCTACATTTGATTGAAGAAATAAAGGATCAGCTGAAATAAACCATCAAAATGAAGGATTTGGGAGAACTAAGATATTTCTTTGGGATTGAGTTTGCTAGATCCAAGAAAGGTATTATAATGTACCAAAGGAAATATGCATTAGAATTAATCTCAGAAACAGGCTTAAGTGTAGCTAAACCAGCTGGAACACCAATTGACACCAACATTAAGTTGACTACCAAGCAGTATGATGATCAGAACCACAAATCAGTAAGTTCAGAAGATGATTCTCTAACAGATCAAGGATCTTACCAAAGAATTGTAGGTAAGTTGCTATATCTAACATTGAACAGACCTGACATCTCCTTTGGGGTTCAGACACTAAGTCAGTTTCTACAACAGCCTAAGAAGTCTCATATTGATACGAGAATAATGGCCACCTTAGCTTTCGCCAACATCATTCAAAGTTACTATGTGAAGAATCAAGCTTTGATCGCATGGAGGGCACGGGATTATACTTGGAGGGGACGTTTTGAGCCTACCATTGATTAAACCCGAGTGTGAAAGATTACTTGAAGAATTGAAGACTTAAGGACTCTCGGGTTTGGACCGCCTTTGTTGGTTCACGGTTTTGGTTCCCTTTATTAAGGGCATTTTTGTCACTTATCTTTGTCCAAGTAACACTCCATGACCATCCCTCCTCATTAAGGGCATTGGAGTCATTTTGTGTTCATTTTGTAATAGATTATAAATAGGCTCCTTTAGTCTTATTTTCATTAGTTTATGAAAGATGAAAGATTGAAACACTTGAAATCCTCTCTCTTTTGAGAGTATACCACCTTAGTATAGTCTTATTTAGGACTTGAAAAAGTCATCATTTGTATAGGGCTTGGAAAAGCCAATATTGTTCTTTGCTTGGAAACGGTGGATCTTGAGGTGAGTCAATTACCTTAGCGGTTACCGTAAGAGTGTGGTTTTGATTATTACATTCATTAGGGGTTAATGTTGAAATATACTTGGTTCTTGATCTTGTAGTAATCTTGGTCTCACTATCTATCCTTTCATTATTTTGCAAATCCATGTGTTTTTATGTTTGTCATCTTGTATCCCTTTGTGTTGCTTGTTCTTATCACGTTTTGTGGACTGTTTTGGCATCTTAGTAGACTGATTTGAATCATTTGGTATCATATCCATCATTGGTTTCATTCCAACAAGATCAATATTGGGCTTGGTAACTTGAAAATAAAAAAAAAGTGTTGAAAAGCTTAAAAACCCAAAAATAGTAAAGTTGTCCCATTTTTGTGTTTGGGCCAAGATTTGAGGCTTGGTTTTCTTGTGTTTTTTGTGTGTTTGGTTGTTTATAGTGTTATTCCCTTCTTCACCAACACTAATAGAGTCTACTTCTAAATTTTGAGCTAAATCTGAGTGACTCTTGAATGTTGAAAGGTTGTTGATATTGTTGTTGAAGATTGGTGGTTGGAAAAATGTTTTGCTGATACTGTTGTTGAATATTGGAACTTTAATATGTGTTGTTGATGTTTGGGAGGTCCAACGTGAACCTTAGAACTCCAATATTCAATGTTGTGTTCTTGGTGTTCATCAACATCTTCATATCTTGTGTTGGATGAAAAGTACATTATCTTGTGAAATTTGTGTTGATCAACTTCTGTGTGAAAATTGCCCACCACTTGAGGATGTATATGATGTGATTTATGAACCTCAAGTGTGTGATGATGTTGAAAATTTTGATCAAATGAATAGGAGTGAACCCGTGAGCTTGCCCTTTAATTCTAATATTTGCTTAGATCATAGGGATAATCATGTGCTTAAGACATCTTTAAAACTTGATAATGAACTTTTAGAGAGTGAACTTGTTCCAAATCTACCCGTGGGATAGATCATGCTCTCTTTAGGTATAGTTTCTTGTTTGAAGATGATGTAAACACTCCTAATGAACCTAGTGGTGAAAATGATGGTATAGCTTGCTTTGAAAGCTATAGCCGATATGCTAACCCACTATGGTGTGACAACATTCCTCATAAAGATGGAAATCTCTTTTTGAAAGATGAGAGTACTCTTAAGGGTAAGGAATGTGTAGTCCTTCTTGAAAACCCGAGGGAAAAGGTGCATTGACTTCTTGGAGTAACGTTCCTAAATACACATCCTTGTTTGACACACTTGTGCCTAAATTGCATGAATTCCAACTTGTGGATGCCAAGTTGTCTAGTTGTTTGAAGGAAAGAATGTGTATGTGTTTAAATGCTTATTCTTCACCTGTGAATTCCTTTGCACGTGATTCTTTCCTACACTACTATCACGACCCGAGCCGGGACCCTTGCCGTGACGAGTATCCCAAACCATGAAATCCCAGAACACCCTTCTCTATCTAGTAATCATGCACAACATTCATAAAACAAAAGATAAATGCGGAATTTGAAATCTAATTCAGAAACATGGTCAATCTGAAAGTGTATCTGAATAATAATGTCTGACAGCAGTCTGCGAAATCTGTACTATGAACTAAACAAAATGGGACAAGGCCCTAGTAGACCAAAAACATAACTACTGATAATTAGTTGAAAATCAACAGGCCTTCTGGAGTAAAAAGGCTCACCACTGCACAACCTGATCTGCAATTTGAATTATCTACTGCTTATCTGGACCCCTAGACTAAGCCTCAGAACCTGAGAGGTTGGAGGGGGGAGGGGGTCAATACATACGTACTGGCACACAGAGCAAATCCAAAATAATCATTTATATTCAACATATATGAGAGCAGTTTAAAGCAGTTCATAAACAATCATATAGTAGGAAATCTCATGGGCATTTTAAAAGACTCTGTGAAAATATCTGAAATCTCTGACACTCTTTGTATTACTTCTGTGCTAGGTGGTATACCCTACAATTCTTGAAAATTCCATAGGCTATATGGAAACTGCCATTGACTCGGCAGCCAAGCCTCCAACCCAAGTGTGCCGCAAGTGTCAGAGTCTCTGAATCTACTACGCCACACGGCCGTCGCTAGCATATAATAATACTCTACTCGTATCAGCAAATACGATTTCAGGCTAAGAGTTGCTTGAACTCACGCCTTCTTCGGGTAACCACCTAACACTCTTTAAGCCCCTTTTTAAAACTCTATAAAACATGCATTCTCCGAAAACGTAATCTGAAATCATACTCTGAAAACATACTCTATTATGGCATAATTACATATGGTATCGTCATACCATTGATTTGCAAGTCACATCTCTGAGCCATTATTAGCATACAAAAATCTCTATTTCAAGACATAAGTTCAGGATCACCATAGCAATAAAACAATTCAAGAAAACTTATGTATACACATGCAATTAACTCTTTGCCAACAATTCAACAAAACAATGGTGGTCATGTCCAAAGTCTCTTTCTCATGCAATTCTTCTCTTTGACTCGAAACATAGTCATATCAAGACACCCTCTCAATAAATCTAAGTCAATGTTTCAAATGCCATGATGTTTCAAATCACGAAAACATGCATTTCAATTCTCTTTTCAACAAAGCCAAAATCTTTAATTTATTACAAGAGAGGGAGTCCATAATTCATGCTCTCAAAACAAAGATCAAATCTTAGTTTCATAAATAAACGTATACATGTAAATCAATTTAGGGGGGAAGGCCACAATAACAAAGCAAGAGTAGCATTTAAACCTTCGAAATACATAATCTATAATAAAGTTTTCAAAACCTCCATAAAATACATGCATTAAAACTTAAATCATGCTCTAACAAATTTCAAGCCCCTGTAGTTTTTAGGATAAACCCCACGTACCTCTATTTCCAAAGATAATAGGTGCTTCTTGAAGCTTGCGGATTGGGGATTTCGAATCTCTAATTATCTTCTAAAACTCATGGTTGAATCTTGAGTTATTGGGGATTCTATTTTGAAACCCTAGAGAATGTTCTTGAGAAAATTTGATGAATGTCACTCTATTTTGGTGTTTGAGGGATTAAATCCCGTGTGGGGAACAGACAAATACCAAAATGCCCTTAATGATCTGGAGAAGCCTGAAAAATTGGCCTGGGGCAATCTACCAGGGGCCGCCCTCCTTAGAGCACCGCTCTAGGCTAGGCGTTGCCTGCTCTATCGCGGGCTTGCCCCCAAGCCAAGCGATCTTCCAGGCGATGCCTGCAGATCGCAGGCACTCACTGGAAAGGAAACTCAAACTCGCCCTTATGCACGTCTAAAAACTCCGAAACTCTTCCGAGACGTAGTACAACCTTGTCCCATTGCAACGCAACAAGAAAATCTAAAAACGGATGTCGGGAAGGTTGAAAATAAAATCCCCAAAGATTACTAGCTAAAATGAGTCTAAGTCTTTCAACACTTAGAATATTTTCAAGTTTTCTCACTCTATGCTCATGCTAATAAGAAACAATCATCATGGATTGGCTGACAGGCAAACGAACTATTTCTGCGAACTATACAGACAGTAAAGCTGCTACACAACTTGCAACCAATCCAGTCTACCATGAGAGGGCTAAACAATTGATATTGACTGCCACTTTATAAGGGAAAAGATCACTCAAGGTCTGATATCTACAAAATACATCTCTACACAGGATCAACCTGCTGATCTACTTACCAAAGGACTCACTAAAGCACAACTACAACATCTCAGTTCCAAGCTAGGTATTCCTAACATTTTCTCACTTCCTAGCTTGAGGGGGAGTGTAGAGAATGGCTAAGCAGTCCATTCCAGATGCTAAAAGTGATCACAAGCTACAGTAACTGAAACTTCCAAAATACAGTTATTCACTGTAGCAACATTTCCAAGAAGTAGTTACTAGCCGTTAGAATAGTTAAGTAGTTAGGTACTACTCTTATTAAGTTAGTTAGTTAAGCTCAACTGTATGTGTATATATATAACCTGTATAGAACATGAATAAAGAATGGAACAAGAATACACTTTTCCATATCAGTTTCTTCTGTAAATCTCATCTTCTTCTTCTCTGAATCTCATACTGTGTTCTTGGTTTTCTTCTCCTCTGGAATTCATTCTGTTTCTTGCTTCATATTCTACATTCAGTCCACCAGAAATTACACAAATTTTGTATAAAAGTAAAATATAACATTATAAATCAGGTCGCTATAAGTGAAATGTCGTTATAATGAGGTGACATTATAGAGAGGTCTGAACAATTGTACCTTTGTTTCAAACCATAAATGACGCAGCAAACCTCGGTAGAGATAAAGATGAACAAGTCTTTTGGGTTCAAATTCTTCTGGCAAGGATTCCGAAGGATATCTAAAAATGTCAATCCAAGCCAAGCTGTTGGGCAGGTACTCAATGGCATCATGTGTATCAAATTTGTAGATGCATAATAGTTTAAGCCTTTTCATATTCTTCATGACTTCTTTGCTAAAGCGTAGTTTTTTAAAGTGGTCATCGTGCAGCCAGATTGATTCCATTGCTTTTGTCTCCTGATAAAAAAAGCATTAGTCTACAAAGTAACAACAACAAGAGGGTAAAACATACGCAGTCCATGCCGCTACCTCGAGGTGAGGTAGAGAGGCTGTTTCCGATGGACCCTGGGGTTGAAGTTCAAATTGCTTAGCCTACTTACTGCATTGTTCAGCATAACTTCTTCGAAATCTTCAACGTCCCATATTCTGCTAGGTTCTCCCAAATCTTTCTGCATTTTCACCACAAATCTACCCATATCTTCAATCAAGTCGTGCATTTCAAGGCTATCATCTCCGGAGATGAACACAAGAGATTTATCAATTAGGACATCCAATCCATATTCAGCTCCATTATTATAGTTGCCGAGGATTTGTAGGACTTCAGTTTTATCATATCCTCCGAAGAAACATACCATATCCAGGAACATCTTTTGCTCTTCGGGCTCTAGCCCATCATAACTTATTTTGATTTTTTCAACAATTTCTGATGTTGACTTGTCCTTTATTTTATCTACAATTCTTCTCCATTGAGTTAGGCCTTTCCCATGAAACAAAGAACCCCACACCTTGAGGGCTAAAGGAAGGCCTTTAGCATGATTTACGACCTCCAACGAGAACATCTTAAAACACTCATCTGGAAATTTTTTTTTGAAAGCATGTTGATTGAACAACAACATAGCTTAATGATCGGGTAGCGTAGACACTTCATATATTGCATCATCATTCTCTATCAATTGTCTATTTCTAGTTGTTATGACAACTCTGCTGCCATTACCAAACCAATCAAGATCACCTGCTAAATACTCCAAATGATCACTATGATCTATGTCATCAAGCACGATTAGCACCTTCATAGAACAAATTGTACTCGGAATCATACACTTCCCATCAAACTTATTGTTGACGTAATCGTCTTTTTTCCTCAACAGTTCAGATAGAAGCATATTTTGTAAAGAATGCAGTTGATTCTTTTTGGCATTTTCTTTAACATTAGCAAGAAAACAAGCAGCTTTGAATTGATAAGATAGAGTATCAAAGATGGCTTTTTCTATTGTCGTTTTACCAACTCCTCCTATTTCCCAGATCCCTACAATCCGAACATCATTGATTTCTGTCTGAAGTAGGGATTTTAGTTTCTCTAAATGAGCATTTATTCCCACAACATCTTGCAAAGAAGATAAAGAATAACCACTCCTGTATAGTTTGGAAGAGATTTGATCGACGATCTGAATTTCCTCAATTCATTCCTACATAAATAAGAATATCTATTGTGGAAAATGTAAGAAAATCAAGTATTAGCAAGTATGTCATATTGTTAATGTCCAGGAGGGTATAAACAGTCTATTCTTTTAAGCATGAAAGTAGCAAAATTTGAATAGTTTTAGGAAGATTTTCATGTATTCATTCTCTCTAGAAGAAAAAATGCTAGAAACATATAAAAACATTTCTTTCTTCTGTTTAATTACATTGTGCATACAGTATATATGACTAATTTATTTAGTGTTGATTCTGTTTAACTGACAGAAACATCCAAATTTAAATGGAAATTCTTCCATTTCTTTCTTCATTAAAAGCAATTATGTGTTTTCAACTCACCTGCCACGGACATCACGTCCTTTTAGATTTGCAGAAGCAGTTAGGGCAGTTCTCCGTCGTTTCACCTTCTGCATCCCCTCAACATCATCCCTATACTTTAGTTCATATTCGGAAAATGGTACTGCAAAGTCTCCACTTTGATTTCGAACATCTGATGGATCCACATCATAGAAGATCGGTATGACTGTTTGTCCATTTTCTTCTTGCTTGCATTCAATGATCTTCACTAGTTCATTCAAGCACCACCTCGATGTAGAAAAATTCTTTGAGAAAACAACGACTGCAAATTGAGACACTTCGATAGCTTTAAGGAGTTCTTCTGGAATTGAATCACCATCCTCTATCCTTTTATCATCTTGAAAGGTGAGTATTCCCCGGTTTTTCAAGCCTTCATACAAGTGACCAGCAAATGTTTTACGAGTATGCTCACCTCTAAAACTTAGGAACACAACATACTTCCATCGAGGACGGTACTGTGAATTACTCACAAAAGAGGAAGAAGATGCCATGGATATCTGAAAAAGAGAAAACACGGTGTGATAATTAGAATTGTTGTTGTTATTAATGAATTCCTTTAAAAAAGGAGGAAAGTTGGTGAGAAAGAAAAAATGATCAACTTTCCACATGGAATGTTTAAAGCTATAAAATTAAAGCGCATGTCAGTATATTTGACATATCTTTGACTTAAGACCGCAAGATTAAAAAATCCATGCATAAATGCAGAGTTAATCTGGAGTTTATTTTCTTGAACTCCATATATGTTATTCAATTTAAAATGAAGATAGTAGTAAATGGGCTTTATTTTAACTGAAGGAAGTAGAAAATTCCTTCAAAGACCACCTAACCACACTTAAAATATGTAAATAATGGCACTGGTAGTTGCAGTCCCTCTTCCTACTAATTATATAATATAGTTCCATATGCATTAAATAGTTTCTGTCCTTTTAATTTCTTAAAGGTTAAATTATATGATATGGTTTTTGTCCTTTATATTTGCCAAATGGTTGTAGTTTTTTTTAAGAAAGTTTACCCCGGTTTTCGTCAAATATATTTTATGGAGATTGAAAGTGTTAGCATCCAACAAACTTAAAGACCAAAATTGCATTTTGTTAACCATGATGGTTCGACTTGATGTAACATCCAGGAAATTTTAAGCTAAGATCTGAATGGTTCTTCATGTGTGCATAGGTCTAAACCCGATGATTCCTATTTAGACATAAGTGTCATGATCAATTTCCAAGTGTGTTAGTTCTTTGTATGTGAATCTTGATCATAAAAAACACCTACCATAGAGTTAAGTTGACAGCATTCCTATCGATTGAGTTTTAGTATTATATTTTATTAGGGTCAACTTCAAACGATATCCTAACTCCTAGAATATGAAGAGATTTGAGTCCCAAGACCTATTAAATGAAAGGTCTTCGAGCCTTCTTTCTAATGCAACTGACCGTTCGTCAATCCGATTCCGAAGAAAAAGGTTATGAGCATTTCAGTGGGCGAACAAGTGGACCACCACATTGGCAGCATGCAGCGAACCCTCTAGGTTTGTCTGTAGTCCGGATGACCTCAGTGTATGCTTGCTTCGCTCAGTAGTATGCAGCGGATGAAATGTTATGACTCAGTCCTTGCGGCAAACTTGGATTGGGGTTTAACTTTGGAGTCATTATTTATATTCCTTCTTATTTTGCATACCAATACATTCCACGTATTATATTGACCGTCCTCCGACGCTATATCATTTCATGATGTAGGTACGGGGATACATTCTCGTGGTTTTGTGCCTCATTAGAGTGAAAATCTAAACCATAGCTCCTACATCCATTGATGGATGCAGAGAATCAGCTAAGCAGAGGAAGGACAAGGAAACTGTTAAGCATCACTAACAACTTCTAACAAACTGATAACAAACTAACTGCATTTAACTTCCCTAACTAACTAGGCATCCAGTGTGTTGGGACAATTAGAATTCATTGGGGACAGCTTTAGCAGTGGTGAGCCTCCATTCTCCTGAAGACCTAGTTATTTCCTTGTATTTCGCAAGTTAGAAGCTTCATGGACCTATGTCAAGGTTGTGCAAATGATTTGAAGATCAAGTATTTTCAATGTAGATCAAATATTCACAAACTACTTTCTACAATGTTGATTTGCAGTAGATAACTTAGTATTGGAAGAGACTATTTGAGCTCTACATCCCAATGGACATATAGTTACTCTACAACTAGAGATACAACAGAAAATTCCTGGAGATAGTTCCCCTTTGACCGTTTGTGCTTTCTGATGTGAGGCGACTTACTGATTGACACTCATTTCTTTTTAATCTGTTCCAAAAAACGAAGTATTTGGAAAAATTCGTTAGCGTTAATAGTGGCATAGCCTCATAGCCATAGAAATAAATACAACCCAGTCGTTGTCATATAGATTGAAACAGCAAAAAGAGATTGGAACACTGGCTGGTTATAGAGGAAAATATGTATACTTGAACAAAATCTCAACTATGCAATACCTAAGATTGGGTGATGAAAGCACTAAGTATTTATTTTCCAGCATCAAAAGTAGGATAATATACTCAGAATAAAATCAGGAATCTCATGTCACCAAAAGGCAATCTGGTCATTCACTAAACAGGACTCAACCAACTAATTCTTATTTAGTCTGTCACTAAGGAAGAAGTAGCTGCTGTTCTGAATGAACTCTTGTTTCATCAGAAAGTCCTAGGAAATCATTGGTAAAGAGTTTGATACTGGGAGACTGTTTAAACCAATGAACTGTACCTCTTTGACCCTAAGGTGAAGTATCCTGCTATTATTAAAGAGTACACACCCATCTCATCTCTGGAATCATCACTCACGGAATGCGACCTGTAATGGATACTATTGTGGGTGATTTGGAGAGTGGTATGAGACACTGCAACTTGTTTTCCCTACTTTTATTCATGAAGTCATTTTCCTTATTTTAAAGGAGCCTGTTTTTTCCTCAGATAGGGAACACACCCTATGTTGATAACTATGCCACTTTTGCCAGCTATAGGGAATTGATGATCATTATCACACGGCAATGCCAAAAAAGTCTCAAATATCACCGAAAGTCGTAAAAAACCTGCAATTTTTGTCGTTTCGTCCGTTTGACTTGGAAAATGACTCCACTAGCCCCGCCAAAGCAGCCCAATCCATTTAATAAGCCGTTAGGGGACCTCCGGAGAAGTTATGCTCAAAATTTTTTCAGGAGTTCAAGCCCACCCCCGAACCTTGGGCTAACTCCCACCGAAAGTCGCAAAAAACACGTGATTCCTGCTGTTTCACCTGTTTGATTTGGAAAATGGCTCTCTCGGCCCTGCCAAAGCAACCCAATCTATTTAATAGGCTGTCATGGGACAGCCAAAGAAGTTTTTCCCAAAAATTTTCTCCAAGTCCAAGCACACCCCGAACTGTGGGCTAACACCAATCGAAAGTCGCAAAAACCCGCAATTTCAGCTGTTTTGCCGGTTTGACTTGAAAAATGGCTCCCCCAACCTCGCCAAAGCAACCCAATCCATTTCATAGGCCATCTAGGAACCGTCCGAGAAGTTTTGTCAAAAAGTTTTCAGAGCCTAAGTCCACCCCCCGAACCGTGGGCTAATCACCCACCAAATGTCGCTAAAAACCCGTAAGTCCTATGGTTTTGTCCATTTGACATGGAAATGGCTCCCCCAGCCCTACCAAAACAACCTGATCCATTTAATAAGACGTCAGCGGTGAGAAGTTTAGAGCAAAATTTATCCGGGAGCCCGAGCCCACTCGTCAAACTGTGGGCTAACTCCCACCTAAAGTCACAAAAAACCTCCAATTCCTATCGTTCTCCCATTTGACTTGGAAAATGACTCCCCCGACCCCGCTAAAGGGATCAAATCCATTTGATAGGCCAAAAGGGGCCCGCCCGAGAAGTTCCGCCCAAGAATTTTTTTGGAGCCCGAGCACCCCCAAAACGGTGGGCTCACCCCCACTGAAAGTCGCAAAAAATCAGCAATTCCTGCCTTTTTGCTCGCTTAACTTGAAAAATTGCTCCCCCGGCCAGTTAAAGAAACTTGATCTATTTAATAGGCCATCAGGTGGCCGCCGTAGTTTCACCCAAAATTTTTCTCAGAGCCTAGCCCAAGAAACCCGATCTATTTAATAGGACGTCACAGGACCATGCGAAAAGTTTCTCCAACGATTATTTCTGCAGCCTGAGCCCATTCCCCTAACTGTGGGCTAACACCCATCAAAAATTGCAAAAAACCCAAAATTCCTCGTTTCGCAAGTTTGACTTGGAAATTGCAAGAAACTATTTAGTGCAAATGGAACTATTATATTATTAGTAAGAAGAGGGACTGCAACTACCAGTGCCATTATTTACATATTTTAAGTGTGGTTAGGTGTTCTTTGAAGGAACTTTCTACTTCCTACACTTAAAATATACACATGTCAAGAATTGGACCTTGGGTAATCCTCACCTCTTGAGCTAGATTTTGAGGTTGAGTTAGGCCCAAGGTCCATTTCTTGACATGGTATCTGAGTCAGGTCCAACCCCGTTTTGGGCTCCCGGTCCACGCGCCAGTGCCAGTTGGGCTTGGGCGTGAGGAGGGTGTTAGAGTGGGTAAAAAGTCTCACCTTGGTTGGAGAATGGACTAGTGATTTGCTTACATGGACTTGGGCAATCCTCCCGTTATGAGTTAGCTTTTGAGGTTGAGTTAGGCCCAAGATCCTATAATTTAAGTTGAAATTAAAGAGTTATTAAATACGCTAAAAAGGAAAGCAAATCAAACAAATTGAAATGTCAAATAATATTTTTTTAAAAGGAATTCCTTAATAACAACAATTCTAATGACAAGCAAATTGAAACTGTCAAATAATATTTTTTTTAAAGGAATTCCTTAATAACAAAAATTCTAATGACAAGTGGAGTAGATAGAGAATTATATTAATACTTCATTGAACCATTCATCTTTCATTTTCTTCTTCTGATAATTATCACACCGTGAGTTCTCTTTTTAGACATCCATGGCATCTTCTTCCTCTTTTGCGAGTAATTCACAGTATCGTCCTCGATGGAAGTATGTTGTGTTTCTAAGTTTTAGAGGTGAGGATACTCGTAAAACATTTACGGGTCACTTGTATAAAGGTTTGAAAAACCGGGGAATATTCACCTTTCTAGATGATAAAAGGATGGAGGATGGTGATTCAATTCCAGAAGAACTCCTTAAAGCAATCGAAGTGTCTCAATTTGCAGTCGTTGTTTTTTCAAAGAATTTTGCTACATCGAGGTGGTGCTTGAATGAACTAGTGAAGATCATGGAATGCAATAAACAAGAAAATGGACAAACAGTCATACCGATCTTCTATGATGTGGATCCATCACATGTTCGAAATCAAAGTGGGGACTTCGGAAAAGCATTTGCCAAATATGAACTAAAGTATAAGGGTGATGCTGAGGGGATGCAGAAGGTGCAACGATGGAGAACTGCCCTAACTGCTGCCGCAAATCTAAAAGGACGTGATATCCGTGGCAGGTGAGTTGAAAACACATAATTGCTTTTAATGAAGAAAGAAACGGAAGAATTTCCATTTAAATTTGGATGTTTGTGTGAGTTAAACAGAATCCACACTAAATAAATTAGTCATATATGTACTTTATGCACAATCTAATTGAATTGATACTATCATTTAGAAGTAAGATATTTTTACATGTTTTTATCATTAAGAAGGCATGGTCCTATCGATCTTCTTATTTATGTAGGAATGAATCAGAGGAAATTCAGCAGATCGTCGACCAAATCTCTTCCAAACTATGCAAGAGTGGTTATTCTTTATCTTCTTTGCAAGATGTTGTGGGAATAAAGGCTCATTTAAAGAAACTAAAATCCCTACTTCAGGTAGAAATAAATGATGTTCGGATGGTAGGGATCTGGGGAATAGGAGGAGTAGGTAAAACGACAATAGCAAGAGCCATCTTTGATACTCTGTCTTATCGATTCAAAGCTGCTTGTTTTCTTGCAGATGTTAAAGAAAAGGCAAAAGGGAATCAATTGCATTCTTTACAAAATATCCTTCTATCTGAACTGTTGAGGAAAAAACATGATTACGTCTATAATAAGTTAGATGGGAAGTGTATGATTCCGGAAAGACTTTGTTCTATGAAGGTGCTAATTGTGCTTGATGACATAGATCATATTGATCATTTGGAGTATTTGGCAGGCGATCTTCGTTGGTTTGGTGATGGCAGCAGAGTTGTGATAACAACCAGAAACAGACAATTGATAGAGAATGATGATGCAATATATGAAGTGTCTACACTACCTGATGATGAAGCTATGCTGTTGTTCAATCAACATGCTTTCAAAAATAAAATCCCACATGAGAGTTTTAAGATGATGTCGTTGGAGGTCTTGAGTCATGCTAAAGGCCTTCCTTTGGCCCTCAAGGTGTGGGGTTCTTTGTTGCATAGGAAAGACGTAACTCAATGGCGAAGAATTGTAGATAAAATAAAGGAGAAGTGGACATCAGAAATTGTTGAAAAACTCAAAATAAGTTATGATGGTTTAGAGCCCGAAGAACAAATGATGTTCCTGGATATGGCATGTTTCTTCAGAGGATATCTTAAACTTCATGTCCTAAGAATACTCGACAGCTATAATATTGGAGCTGAATGCGGATTGGATGTCCTAATTGATAAATCTCTTGTGTTCATCTCTGGAGATGATAGGCTTGAAATGCATGATTTGATTGAAGATATGGGTAGATATGTGGTAAAAATGCAGAAAGATTTGGGAGAACCTAGCAGAATACGGGACGTTGAAGATTTCGAAGAGGTTATGCTGGAAAATACAGTAAGTAGGCTAATCAATTCTGTACTTCAACCCCAGGGGTCCATCGGAAATAGCCTCTCTACCTCACCTCGAGGTAGTGGTATGGACTGCGTACATTTTACCCTCTTCTTGTTGCTATTTTGTGGACTAATGATCTTTTTTATCAGGAGTCAAAAGCAATCAAATCAATCTGGCTGCAACATGGCAGAGTTAAAAAACTACACTTTAGCAAAGAAGTCATGAAAAATATGACAAGGCTTAAACTATTATACATCAACAAATTTGATACACTTGATGCCATTGAGTACCTGCCCAACAGCTTGGCTTGGATTCAGATTTTTGGATATCCTTGGGAAGCATTGCCAAAAAAATTTGAACCTAAAAGTCTTGTTCATCTTGATCTCTACCAAGGTTCGCCACGTCGTTTATGTTTTGAAACAAAGGTACAATTGTTGAATTCAGTTTTATTTTTATTTTTGGTCAAATACATAAATATATAGTCAGACCTCTCTATAACGTCACCTCGTTATAACGGAATTTCACAATAGCGACCTGATTTTTCATGTTATATTTTACTTTTTTACAAAAGTTGGAACTTTGAATGTCTATGCATGTCACGACCCGAACCGAGACCCTGGCCGTGACGAGCATTCCCGAACCATGAAGGCCCAGGATGCCCATCTGGATCTGATAATCATGCACAGCATTCAGGTGATAAAAGATAATGCGGAAATAGAACTCTAATACGGAAACATGGTCAATCTGAATGTGATCATAATACTGAAATTCAAAAATATCAAAAAAAGAATATATCTGACTCAGTCTGCGAAATCTCTACTAAATCTCAAAACAATACTGTCTGAAACCTGGGACAAGGCCCCCAGTAGGCCAAAACCATAATCAAAAATCAATGTCTAGCAATAATAGGCCTTCTGGAATAGAGAAGGATCACCAACTGGGAGCTGCACTTCTGTAAATCTACTTTCTGTCAAGACCCCTAGACTATGCCTCAGATCCTGGAAGGAGGGGGAATACAAAAGTACTGGCACGCAGAGCAAATCCAAAATAAAAGTTTATATTCAATAAATGAGAGAGCATTTTAAAATAGTTCATAAGCAATCGTATAGTGAGAATCTCATGGCATTTCAAAAGATTATGTGAAAACATCTGAAATCTATGACACTCTTTGTATTACTTCTGCGCTAAGTGGTATACCCTACAATTCTGAAAATTCCATGGGCTATATGGAAACTACCATTAACTCAGCATCCAATCCCCCAACCCAAGTGTGCTGCAAGGGTCGGAGCCTCTGAATCTACTATGCCACACGGCCGTCACCAGCGTACAATAATAATCTACCCGTATCGGCAAATACGGTTTCAGGCGAAGAGTTGCTTGAACTCATGCCTTCTTCGGGTAACCACTTAACACTATTTAATCCCCTTTTAAAACTCAATCAAAACATGCATAGTCTGAAAACATTCTCTGAAAACATGCTCTGAAAATATACTCTGAAAGCATACTCTGTCATGGCATAGATACATATTGTATCGTTATACCATAGGCTTGCAAGTCACATCTCTGAGCCATTATAAGCATACAAGAATCTCTGTTTTTCAATACATAAGTTCGAGACCACCATATCAATCAAACAATTCAACAACTCATGCATACACATGCAAGAAAACTCTTTGTCAACAGTTTTACAAACAAGGGTGGTCATGCCCAAAAATCTCTTTCTCATGCAATTCTTCTTTAACACAAAACTTAGTCATATCAAGACGCCCCCTCAATAGCTCTAAAACAATATTTCAAATGCGATGACATTTCAAATCACAAACATGCATTTCAACTCTCTTTTCAACAAAGCCAAAATCTTTAATTATTACAAGAGAGGGAGTCCATAATTCATGCTCACGAATAAATTTCAAATCTCAATTTCATACATATACGTATACATAAATCAAGGGGGGAAAACCACAAGGCTAAAGCATTAGCAAACATTAAAACCTTCGAAATACATAATCAATAGAATTGTTTTCAAAAACCCCATAAAATACATGTATCAAAATATTTAAATCATGCTTTAACAATTTCAAGCCCATGTAGTTTTTAGGATAAACCCCGCGTACCTCTATTTAAGAAATTGAAGGATGGTCCTTGAAGCCTACGATGTGGGGATTCTAAATCTCCAATTTATTTCGAGAACCCACGGTTGAATCTTGAATTAATTGGGTTTTTAATTTGAAACCTATCACGACCCGACCCGGGGCCCTGGCCGTGACGAGCATTCCCGAACTGTGAAAGCCCGGGATGCCCTCCATCTATCTGGTAATCATTTACAACATTCATATAATAAAAGATAATGCGGAAATAGAAATATAATACGGAAACAAGGTCAGTCTAAATGTGATCATAATACAGAAAACTGAAATCCAAAATATATCTGGATAATAATAATGTCTGACTCAGTCTGCGAAATCTCTACTATGAACTAAACAAAACTGTCTGAAAACTGAGACAAGGCCCCCAGTAGACCAAAACATGACTAAAGATAAATATCTGAAAGTAAACAAACCTTCTGGAATATAGAAGGCTCACCCCTGCACAACCTGCTCTGCGATCTGAAATACCTACTGTTTATCTGGACCCCTAGACTGTGTCTCAAAACCTGGAAGGAGAGGGGTCAGCACAAATGTACTGGCACGTGAAGCAATCCAAAATAAAGTATTTGAACATATATATAATAGATGAGAGCAATTTTCATTAACACATCATGAATAAAATAGTTTCTGAAAACACATGGACATCATTCGAAAATCATAAGACATTCTTGTCAAAACAATTTCTGATCTTTGTATTACTTCTGAGTTAGGTGGAACTCCCCTACAAGTCTGATATTCCACGGGCTATATGGAATTCGCCATTGACTCAGCTGGAAAGCCCCCAACCCAAGTGTACCACAAGGGTTGGAGTGTCTGAGTCTGATATGCCACACGACACTTAAGCCAGCATAAAATAATATACCCGAATCTGCAAATTACGATTTTGGGCAATGAGTTGTCTGAACTCACGCCTTCTTCGGGGACCACCTAACATCTCTTTATGCCCAATTTTTAACCTTTTCTGAACATGTATCATTCTGAAATTTCTAAATCATGAAAGTCTGACAAAATCTGATTTTTGAACTAGTCTATGTCTGTTATGCATTTGTCTGAGTTGGTATTGTCATACCAAGACTTGTAAGTCCTATTTCTGAGCCATAATGCATTAAGCATGATCTTTCATAAAATTGTAGTTTCAGACCACCCAAATATGTAGTTTGCATAAAAGATTTCATGTTCCGAAACTCAAGTCAAATCCATGCAAAACTTTAATCAACATATGGTGGTCATGTGAATTTTGGCAAAACCATGCATTCTTTCATTACATGCATATTCAACATTCACAGCCCTCTCTTTCGTGTTCAAAATCATATTCCAAACATAGCAAAAGTCAAAGCATTTCATAGCATGATTTTTCAAGATGTATTTCAAAACAATCTATATCACGTGAAACATGGGAAAATTTACATCAAGAGAGGGGTTTTATGTAAATCATGCTCTCAATTCATAATTCAAGACAAACACATATATACATATGCATATAATTTTCAAATCACTTAGGGGGAAGCCAAAAGGCCAAAACAATATCATTTAAGCTTCTAAAACATGAGTATGTACATGAATTCGAAAACCCCATTCTTAAAACATGATTTCTATACCCATGAGATTTTAGGAAAACCTCTCATACCTCTATTTAAGAAATTGAGGGATGATCCTTGAAGCCTACGATGTGGGGATTCTAAATCTCCAATTATCTTTCAAAACCCACGGTTGAATCTTGAGTTATTTGGGATTTTTGTTTAAAACCCTAAGGGGTGTTCTTGAGAGAAAATTTGAGAAAAGGATTATATTTTGATGAATTGGGGGCTAAATCTGGTGTTATAGACAAAATTTGGGTGAGGTGAAATGACTAAAATTACCCTAAGAAAACAAACAAAGTCAAAACTATTCCTCAGTTGACAAGCTGACAGGCTGAAGTAAAACGGGTATAACTCCTTACTCAGATGTTGTATTTGGATGAAACCAATTGAATTGGAAATAAGACTTAAAGAGCTTTCATTTGATAGGCAGCATCTCTCCCAGTTCAGTATCTTCAGAGTGTTATGATCGTTTGAAGTTGACCCTGAAATACTAAAAATTGGGCAATAGGCTATGCGTTTTGCTACTGTTTTGAAATCCAAATGCAGCCTTATGCGTTCCAAAAAATCCCAAAAATTATCTGAGATGTACTATGATCTTTCCCGATCATAACACAACTTGAAAATCTAAAAACAGATGTCAGGAAGGTTGAAAAGTTGTATCTCTAAGATTGCCAGCTAAAATGACTCTAAGTCCTTATTACACTTAGAAAAATTTTCAAGTTTTTAAGTCTAAGAGAACTCTATTAAAGGCTAATCCATACACGACTTTTACGGGGTGTTACATTATCTTCCCCTTGAGATCATTCATCCTTGAATGATGGGTAGGAACTTGTTGAAGCCTTAAAGGTATGGAATAACGCGGACACGACACGTCTTCTAATAAAGAATACACTGATCTGAAACATGACCATATGGCTGGAACTACTGATATTCTGAATTCTTATATCGGACATGCATATCTGATGCATGGAATACACGACTGAAGCTACTTATAAGCTGAGTTTTCATAATGAACATGCATATCTAATGCATGAATTTGTTACTGAGTTGTTCTCATGAACGCAGAACTGAATACACTGATAAGCTGAACTTTTTCTATTGGACATGCATTTCTAATGCATGCATATCTGACTGAACTGGCATATGAACGTATGACTGAATACGCAATGATAACTGGTGTGAAGCTTGTAATAAGAATCTATGCATGCAACTAAATGGGGTATCTCCCCCTTGGGACCTTATGTCCTCTATGAATGCTCAATTCACTAAGATGCTCAGAAAACTGAGGCGATGCACAGGGCACGTACGAATTGAATCATAACTGAACCTCTGGAATTTGAATCTAATGCATGATGCATGAACTGGGCTATACTCGCAACTACTAGTATACTCTATCTTGGAATAGTAGCATGTCTGAGATTTAGAGTAGCATGAACAAATGAAAAGACGAGAAAACAAGTCATACAAATCTAACTGTTAAACTGACTTAATGAATTATGCAGGACCTTCATACTTAACTAGAGTATCTCTTCAACACTCTCTCTAAAGAAGTTTTGGCAATAATAGGGAGCCACGAATCTTGGGTATGGATTACACAAGACATATAACTAAGGAAATCACAACATTCACACTACTCTGCAGTCTGGAATATAGACATATGACTCATAAATTAAGATGGAAGGCCTTTGGCAACACAACTTCTTACTTTCAAGCTTAGCACACTTCTCGAATATCCCTAACTATACTATTCTCATTAAATACCATACTCATTCAATTTAGCTTAAAATTCTCATATGAGCATTGACAAATCTTTCTACTAATGTCTAAAATAGCTTAATCCTCTTCAGCGTGATCAGGACTAACTCCAACTCACAAAATACTACATGCCACTCCATGATACAAGTCTAAACCATAAGATTCAACCTTCTATATCTCTTAAAAGATCACACCCTAATCCTATCATTATAACCATATATGAACTTCAAAACAAACACTCATAAAGACACACTTCGCATATTATACTAACCATCTATCAATATAGCTCCCACGCGCTACCACAAGAACATACACACACACACCTTTCAGCTAACCATCACATGCACCAAAGATTTGGCCCCAACCTTACTTCACACTTATGGCCTTATCTAAAACAAGCATACCACGATCTTTCATCAACAAGAAACATTTACTCTTCACCATTATCATCACATAAAGAGGAGTCACTAAAGATTAGAACATAAGATCTTGAAGCATGGAAGGATATTATATGAAACTTGACACTCAACTGAGGCCTGAGGAATAGCAAATCAATATCCGGGATTTATCAAAGAAAATCTGAATTGGGGCATACATGACTATAAGATAAATCTCGTCAATCATAAAGAGTATAGCATGAATTATGGGAACTGAGCACACCATAAAGCGTGAGTATATGAGTCATGAGCTGCATGACCTCAATTTGAAGTTTATAACATATGGAATGTGATTCCGACTACTGAATGAATTGGAACTCCTCATTTTAGAACTGGAAGAGCACGTGATTCTCTATCATATACATGAACATGAACTATGATCATGGAACTGAAACGTAAAGCTTGAGTAGGCATTGGGATCACTGAAAAATACTGAGATAAGAATAGGTTGAGTCTCACCCTCACTTTCTGACATTCTATATCATCATGACATCGCTACTAGAATCTGAAAGCCTGAATTGGTTATTCGTTCTATCATCTCCCCCTTGGCTTTAAGCCATCATATTAAGTTCAAGAGATCCCTTATTACTAGACTCTAAACTGAACTACACTCACCGCACTCTGGGGTCTGGAATACAACAATACACATAAGTAAATAGAAATTTAACCCGAAAGAGCACACATGAAAGTGGAAAGCCCACTGCTAATACTACCTTCTGAGATACACTCTATATTTCGATATCCCCAATAGTCATAGTATAATGCTTGCACACTTATTTCCATCAGCTCAACCTTCAAAGCTCAAACTTAGATTTCTAACACTTAACATGGATATCACCGAGCCTTTGATGAACCATACCATTTTCGTCATAGCCTACCAATATCGCGACTCCAAACTTATATCTCATTACTATGAGAAACAAGATCATATAAAAGAACCCAACACTATCAATCAATACTCTTTAACCTGGCTATTTAGAGCCCATATAACATCTACTAGTCTATCTCTATCTAGCAACTCAATGGTACTACTAGCCACACGCAACATGTAATAGTCTTAGAGAAATGCCACTACCTCATATCATCTTGGCATACTTCTACATCATACATACAACATCATACTTCATTACGAATTTAAATAAACTTAATCTCTTGCGTACACTGTTCAAGCCTATTAGATCACTTCTATAAATCTGGTATCATTACTCAAGCAATCATCACAACTACCTTAATGGCCATCAAATATGCAAACTTAATGTCTAGTGCTAAACATGATTTACAATCCAACCTTACACATAATTCTCACTTGGACGCTATGAAATAAATATAAAGAAACACTAGTATGCTAGAACTTCACAACCACAATAATCGATCATGACCTTACGGTTTTCCTTATCATAATCCATTTACACGTACTATTTCAACACATCAAGCCTACTAATTTAATCTCACAAAACATGCATCATCAATCTCATGTCACTATTCCTACATCCACATTCTATATTAACTTGAAGCCAATGGTCTAGCATCAACCATCTACCATCAATGAAGAAGGCAACATAATATACTAGTCCATCAAATATGAATATTCTATCCAAATACCTCACAAATCTACTACATACCTTCTCACAAGTAGTACTAGTTTACAACTACCAACAAAAGAAGGTCAAGGGGTGGTAAAGTCACATATAGGCATGGTCAACCTTAATCTGATATTATAACCCCATACAATCTTATCTACTTATACTGATCTCTCACCTCCTACTTACTTACTCAATCTCATGCAAATAGATTCGGCTATACATATATTAAATCAACACAAGAACAACAAGTTGGACAGCAAGCTGCTAGTGAATCAAAATAGGTCTCACACGGCTTTACTAGACTTTGATTTTTGTGTTTTGAACAAGAATGAAATGAATAACAAAGCAACTATGCTAGTGAATCAAAAGATCCCCACACGGTTTCAATAGACTTTGATTTTTCAAAAACACCATGATAATAAGATTACATATTATAAGAGATAGAAAATTGACACATAATATTCAATGATCTAAGGATACACATCTTACTCTGTATAAATAAAAATCTGAGTCAAACACTTCACCCACAGACTACCATACAATCCACACATTCTACTAGCTACCACATTAGTCTATCACCATAAGGGGGGTAAATCATTCTCGAACATCGATTATTCAACTAAAATATTCATTTATACAAAAGTCACCCTCACTCTGACTTCTAACTTTGTGACTTCACATCTCCAACTTCTTGGTCCAATATCACTACCAATAGGTCATGACAACAACACTTTAACGCATACTACTATTCGGGTAGAAATACAGTTCCAACATTTTACTACATATCATCCCCCCTTAAGCAAGATATTTGTAACATAAATTTGAAGGGGAATAAATGCAATTAATACCTCAAGCTGAAAAGCATGATTCCATCAAGATCAATATTTACATCGGAATCAATACACATTAAAGCACTAACGTACTCTTCTCAAGTCCTTGCACAAATTTCAACTCTTATATGGTTCAATCAGAAAGGATCATACCATTTAGACTCTAAACTTCTGGACTTGAATCACCTCAATAATGAGACATATCTGAGGACATTAGAGTAAGGAAAGAATTTGGGATGATTTTTTACTTTCGTATGGGCGACACCATAGCACGAATTAGAGTACGAAAGAGGAACATTCTGACTTTATTGCACGAACTAGAACATGAAGAAAGAGAGACATTCCTAAACATCTAGTAGTCTTCTGGTTATAAGTGTGGCGCGCTATACACCTATAAATAAGACTCTACCCAACGCGATTTCGCAGATACCCTGGGACCATGAACCGTGCTTTGATACCAAGTTTGTCACAACCCAAACTAGGGCCCTGGATGTGATGAGCATTCTCGAACCGTGAAGGCCCAGGATGCCCTCTGTCTGTTTGGTAATCATGCATAATATTCATATAACAAAAGACAATGCGGAAATAGAAATCTAATACGAAAACATGGTCAGTCTGAATGTGATCATAATACTGAAAACTGAAATCCAAAATATATCTGGATAATAATAATATCTGACTCAGTTTGTGAAATCCCTTGTATGAACTAAACAAAACTGTCTGAAAACTGGAACAAGGCCCCCAATAGACAAAAACATGACTAAAGATAAATATCTGAAAGTAAACAGGCCTTCTGGAATATAGAAGGCTCACCCCTGCACAATCTGCTCTGCGATCTGAAATACCTACTGTTTATCTGGACTCTTAGACTGTGTCTCAAAACCTGGAAGGAGAGGGGTCAGCACAAATGTACTGGCACGCAAAGCAATCCAAAATAAAATATTTGAACATATATATAATAGATGAGAGCAATTTTCATCAACACATCATGAATAAAATAGTTTCTGAAAACACATGGACATCATTCGAAAATCATAAGACATTCTTGTCAAAACAATTTCTGATCTTTGTATTACTTCTGAGTTAGGTGGCACTCCCCTACAAGTCTGATATTCCACGGGCTATATGGAATTCGCCATTGACTCGGCGGGAAAGCCCCCAACCCAAGTGTACCGCAAGGGTTGGAGTGTCTGAGTCTGATATGCCACACGACACTTAAGCCAGCATATAATAATATACCCGAATCGGCAAATTACGATTTTAGGCAATGAGTTATCTGAACTCACGCCTTCTTCGGGGACCACCTAACATCTCTTTATGCCCAATTTTTAACCTTTTCTGAACATGTATCATTCTGAAATTTCTAAATCATGAAAGTCTGATAAAATCTGATTTCTGAACTAGTCTGTGTCTGTTATGGCATTTGTCTAAGTTGGTATCGTCATACCAAGACTTGCAAGTCCTATTTCTAAGCCATAATGCATTAAGAATGATCTTTCATAAAAGTGTAGTTTCAGACCACCCAAACATGTAGTTTGCATAAAAGATTTCATGTTCCGAAACTCAAGTCAAATCCATGCAAAACTTTCATCAACATATGGTGGTCATGTGTATTTTGGCAAAACCATGCATTCTTTCATTACATGCATATTCAACATTCACAACCATCTCTTTCGTGTTCAAAATCATATTCCAAACATAGCAAAAGTCAAAGCATTTCATATCATGATTTTTCAAGATGTATTTCAAAACAATCTATATCACGTGAAACATGGGAAAATTTACATCAAGAGAGGGGTTTCATGTAAATAATGCTCTCAATTCATATTTCAAGACAAACACATACATACATATACATATAATTTTCAAATCACTTTGGGAGAAAGCCAAAAGGCCAAAATAATATCATTAAAGCTTCTAAAACATGAGTATGTACATGAATTCGAAAACTCCATTCTTAAAACATGATTTCTATACCCATGAGGTTTTAGGAAAACCCCACATACCTCTATTTAAGAAATTGAGGGGATTCCAAATCTCCAATTATCTTTCAAAACCCATGGTTGAATCTTGAGTTATTTGGGATTTTTGTTTGAAACCCTAAGGGGTGTTCTTGATAGAAAATTTGAGAAAAGGATTATATTTTGATGAATTGAAGGCTAAATCTGGTGTTATAGACGAAATTTGGGTGAGGTGAAATGACTAAAATGCCCCTAAGAAAACAAACAAAGTCGAAACTGTCCCTCAGTTGATAAGCTGACAGGCTGAAGTAAAATGGGTATAACTCCTTACTCAGATGTTGGATTTGGATGAAACTAATTGAATTGGAAAGAAGACTCAAAGAGATTTTATTTGATAGGTAGCATCTCTCCCAGTTCATTATCTTCAGAGAGTTATGATCGTTTGAAGTTGACCCTGAAATGCTGAAAACTGGGCAATAGGCTATGCGTTTTGCTACTGTTTTGAAATTCAAACGCAGCCTTATGCGTTCCGAAAAATTCCAAAACTTATCCGAGATGTACTATGAGCTTGCCCAATCGTAACGCAACCTTGAAAATCTAAAACAAATGTCGGGAAGGTTGAAAAGTTGTATCCCAAAGATTGCCAGCTAAAATGACTCTAAGTCCCCATTACACTTAGAAAAATTTTCAAGTTTTTAAGTCTATGAGCACTCTGTTAAAGGCTAATCCTTGCAAGACTTTTACTGGGTGTTACAAAACGCTTATGAATGTTCTTGAGTGAAACTGAGAGAAAGAGAGTATATTTGGTGAAAATATAGCTGAATCTCATGTTTTTGGGCTATACAAGGGTAGGGAATTGACCCTTTTGCCCTTGGGATGTTCGGGGCTTGGCTGAAGAAAAATTGCCCAGCAGAAATTGGAAAGGCGCCGCCCTGCTTAGAGCCTTTTGTAGGCAGGGCGCCGCGGTCTTATCGCCTCAGCTCACTGCCTCTCACGAAAATGGCTGGAACTTTTCGCTCGGGTATCGGATTTTGGCGAAATTAGTATCGTTGGAAAGCTAATTCAATTATCTACAATTTGGTGGGTATTAATCTGACAAATTACATATATACAAAGTGTTATACTCATTCCAAGATGACCCTTGTAGAATCGAACATCAAATTTTGGATGAATGAAGGGTTCTTAGCTCAACTTTGCCTTAGGCCATTTCCATGAACATTTTTCACCTCATACACACTTCATATACTAGGAGAAAGATCATGACACATGATATCAATTAAAACCCAAGGAATTTGAGCTCACACACATTGGAACAACGGTTCGATTTCTAGTCCGAAAATGTGGGGTGTTACATTGCATTATGCCATTTTATGTACAAACACAGCTTTTTATGTATAATAAGAAATATTTTTTATTGTGTGTCCTGAATAGCAGCATTTCCCATGTCTACGAAGGCTAGTTCTCAGCGACTCACAAAACCTGATGCAAACACCAGATTTCAGTGGAATGCCAAATTTGGAGCATTTGGATTTGTGGTCATGCAAGAGTCTTAAAGAGGTTCACCATTCCCTGGGAAATTGCAGAAAACTCAGCCACTTACATTTGCTTAATTGTTCAAGCCTTGAGAGGTTTCCATGTGTTTGTGGGGAATCTCTTGTATATCTCAATCTGAAGTTTTGCTCTAGTTTGGAGATATTTCCAGAAATAAAACGCTCTTCCATTCAGTACCTAACTCAAGGAGAGCTCCATTTGTGTCATATGAAAAATCTTGTAGCTCTTCCAAGCAGCATTTGCAAGTTGAAATGTTTGGTGAAGCTGGATGTGTCCTACTGCTTTAAATTAGAAAGCTTGCCAGAAGAGATAGATGATTTAGAAAACTTGGAGGAGCTTGATACTACATGTACTCTAATTTCAAAACCTCCATCTTCCATCGTCCGCTTGAACAAGCTTAAAGTCTTGAGTTTTGCAATAAGAATATCAGCAGAACGAATGTTATTTGTGTTCCCTCGGGTGAATGAAGGGTTACAGTCCTTGGAAACTCTGGATCTCAGTTACTGCAATCTAATAGATGGAGAACTTCCGGATGACATTGGATGCTTATCCTCTTTGAAAGAGTTGAATCTCAGTGGAAATAATTTCGAGCATTTGCCTCGAAGCATAGCCCAACTTGGTGCTCTTCGGTGCTTGGACTTATCAGATTGCGAGAGGCTTACACAGCTGCCAGAATTTCCAGTTCTATTAGATACAATAAAAGCAGACTGGACAGATTATCGGATCTGCAATTCGTTATTTCAGAATCTCTCATTACTGCAGCATGACATCTCTGCTTCAGATTCCTTGTCACTAAGAGTGATTACAGATTGGCAGTCGCATCAGATATCCATGCCAAGGTTTCCATACCGGGGAATTGATGGGGTACCAGTCAATTTGCCTAAGAATTGGTACATACATGATAGCTTCTTGGGATTTGCTGTATGTTGCATTGGCAGATTAACTGACAACACAGCTCACTTGATTCCCTTATCTGATGGTGGGATGTCGTGTATCACCCGGAAACTTGTCTTATCCAACCATTCAAAATATTCTCTAGAACGTAAGGGTATTCATTTTTTCTTGATACCTTTTGCTGGTTTATGGGATATATCTAAGGCAAATGGAAAAACACCAAATGACTATAGGCACATCATGTTCTCTTCCTCCGAAAAAAATAAGTATGAATTTCGTTTGTTGTATAAAGATGAACATTGCCCTGGGACAAGAAGGAGCAGATTTGATGATAGTGAACACCATGATGAAGCCAGTTGCTCCTCTTCTAAGAAACAAAGGTCACATTTCAGCAACAAGTAGATGCACTTTGCAGCAACATCAACTGCCAGGAATAATAGTAAGTAATTGTTTTCTTTTTGTTGTTAGCTGCAAAGTCTTCTTCCGAAACTGATCAATTTTTTCTTCCGTTTTTCCCTCTTTGTTTCCCCTATTGACAGGAGCTCATCGATGGGTGATTTACATTGCATCTTGTCTCCATTTATGCTGGATTAACCAAGGTAAGTTAAATACTAACAACAAGTTTGCCTTGTTTTTTTCTAGTTGATAGTGAAATTGTGCTCTCGCCTATTAGCTATATTCTTCTGATTATTTCTTCTTTCCCCTATTAAGGAGCTCATTCATGGGTTATTTGCATGTCGTCAATGAGTTTTTCTGTAACACCCTGTACTTTTGGGCTAGAATTTAGGCCATCGTTCCTACGCATATAAACCCGAACTAAATTATACTTTGTTAACATATGTGTGGTGATCACTCCTATAGTGTGGAAAAACCTTTGGATATGAATTGAAGTCATAAAAATCCCCTAACTCAAAGACGAGTTGAAAACAATTCCATCGATTAAGTTTGTGGACACTTCAACTTGGATCAACTTTCGTCGAGCATAACTTCTGTTATATAACAAACTGGGTGGACTTCTATATATCAAATTAAAGGTATTTGAGTCTTCTTTCCAACACAACTGATTTCGTCCAAATCCAACATCGGAGTAAAAAGTTATGCCCAATTTACTTCAACATGTCGGTCTGTCAACTGAGGGACTGCTGCGCTTTTATTGTTTCCTTAGGGGTATTTTAGTCTTTTTCACTCAACCCCAATCCGTCCAAACACCTGATTTAAGCCTCTTACAAGCATTTTATGCTTATATTCATCAAAATTCCTCTCAACCAAAATTCAAGCTCAAGAATTCAAGCCTCTAAATTCAAGATTTCCAAGAAACTGATTAAGATTCGGATTCCATTCTTCTAACTACAAAATCTAAGGTACGTGGGGTTTTCCTAAAACTACATGGGCATGGTGAAATTGTTTTAATGATGAATAAGTATTTAGAAATCGTGATCTTACAAAGGGGTTTTGGATTTACGATTCTATTCCAGTATTATGAAAACTTATTGATGATAAAGTTTTGGTCTTGAGGCCTTTCCCCCAAATCTGATTTATAACCATGTTTAAGTAGATATATATATGAGTTTGATGAGTTTGAATTATGTATTGAGAGCATGAACTATTTAAAATCCCTCTTTTATTTACAAGTTTCTTAACTTCGTAAGATATGATGTGTTCAAAATATGATATTGGAAACATGATTTAATATAAAAGCCTTGACTTTGTTTATGACTTGATTATGATTTTTGAATTGAAGAAAGAGGGTGGTTTTACATGTTGGTAAGTGCTGAAAATATATATATATATATATATATATATATATATATATATATATATAGGAATGATTTTTGCATAGTTTGATAAATGTATTAAAGAATGAATCTTCTTGAACTGTTTGAAATATGGTGGTCTGAACTTTATGTTTTGAAAGAGAAGACTGTGATATGATATTTTTATGGCTCAGAATCATAACTTGCAAGTCTTGGTATGACGATACCAAATCAGATAAGGTCATGATAAAACTCAGAAAACAATACATATTTCATTTTAGATTTCAGATTTCGAAATTCAGAAATATGCACGTTTATAATGGGTTAAAACTGGGCACTAAGAGAGTTAGGTGGTTACCTGAAGAAGGCACGAGTCATATCATTCATTGCCCGAAATCATATTTTGCCGATACGAATATATTATTATACGCTGGCCTAGTGCCCTGGGGCGTATCAGATTTAGATACTTCAACCCTTGTGGCAAACTTGGGTTGGGGGCTTGGCCGTCGAGTTAATGATGGAGTCCATATTGCCGTGGGAAACTTTCAGATATTTGGGGTGTACCACCTAGCTCAGAAGTAATACAAAGAATGAAATTGCATTGACAAGATTGTTTTAAGATCTTTTGACATGGCCACATGGCCCATGTATTTGAAACTATTTCATGCATAATATTTTTATGACTTGCTCTCACCTATATTATATATGTATAAATTCATTATTTTGGATTGCTCTGCGTACCAGTACAATTGTATTGACCCTCCCTCCCCCTTACCTACCAAGGTCTGAGGCTCAATCTAGAGGTCCGACTAAGTAGTAGAGATTTCAGAGAAAAGAGATTGTGCAATGGTGAGCCTTCTTTGTTACAGAAGGCCTGTTTATTTCAGATTATGGTATTTATTTTGTTGTGGGTCTACTGGGGGCCTTGTCCCAGATTTAATAGAGATTCCGCAGACGGTTGTCACATGTTTAGAATTTTCAGCATTTCTCTTTTTCAATTGTTCAAGGTTATGAAAGTTGACCATGATTCCGTTTTGTTTTGTATTTTCGCATCTCCTATTTGTAAATGAATGGTGTGTGATTGCAAGTTAGAAGGGCTCCCGGGCCATCATGGTTTGGGATGCTCGTCATGGCTAGGGCCCTAGTTCAGGTCGTGACATTTTCAATTTATTCCCTCGGCAATCAATTATCATATTCGTTTTGAAGTATATCATGGTTTTTTTAGCAGATGAATCCTTCAATGCCATTTCCTTTGTTCTCATTTTCTTGTCGAAAGGTAATGATCATTGCTCTAACTTTAGCAATACACTTTTGGTCATTATTTTTACTAATTCAGTATGTTGAAGACTCAGAAATATTTTGCTGGACCAAAACTTTTTCAGCTACCTTGGAAACTTACAATTGAAAGAACAATGGAGAGAGATGTGCATTGGTTTTTGGACTTTTGGAGGGAGGTGATTCGATAGGATATGGAGCAGTTACAGTTTATCGAGGACATTACCCTTGATAGGAAGGTGTGGAGAATGCATATAAGGGTAGAAGGGTAGTTGGAAGGTGTGCTTTAATTTGTTTTTGTTGTCCGTACTAATAGTCGGCGTGCTATGCTTGTGGTTTCTTGTTCTTGGAGTTTTGATGATGTTTATTGTTTTGGGTAGATTGAGGATAGTATTATTTGGTGGTAGTCTGGTTATAGTCATTATCTGCTGTTGTACTACTACTTATTGCTTCTTTTCTCATACTAATGGTGGACACGTACGTTGCACGTGAGTCCGGTAAGCAGTACCTATAGTATGTGTCATGCAAAATCTCCTATAACTCCATTGTTATAAGTAGTATACCTATTATGTCTAGCAAATAATGCATATTTTTCACGGTAAGGATATATATATATATATGCTTTATTTATTAAAGAGAACGACGAGAATATATGTGCATCACTTTTTTTAGCAAAGTTTTATTTCGCTCTAAATCTCAAAGTTGAGGGATATATACTGAGAAAACAAATATAGTTTTTCTTAATAATTGGGAGGAGGAAGTGAATAATTGTCGTTCGTAGTATCCCACTTGAATGAATAGTCAAAGTTTCAACAATAGCATGTACGTAGAACTTATCCTACCTCAGAGGTAAAGAGCCAAAGTTTATAACAAAAAATTTAAAACTAACCATCCCCTTCAAATCTTCATACTATCTAATTTGAAATTGAAACTGCGAAATTCAAACTTCAAACTCGATAATATCTGCTACCTCTAGAAGTAAACTTCAAACTTGGAACATTAGGGGTTGTTTGGTCGGAAAGTAAGTTATCCCCGGGATTAGTTCTTCCACTCTCAAGGAGGGACAAGAAAAACACTATAATCACGAAATAACTAATCCCAGGATGAGTTATCCCTTGCATTTTGTCCCAACCAAATATGGGATAAGCTCTTCTAAATTAATCTAGGAATTAGTTATCTTTATCCCTCCTACCGAACAACAGGTATTTCTTTGCCATCATCAAAAGTAGGATAATATACTCAGAATAAAATCAGGAATCTCATGTCACTAAAAGGCAATCTGGTCATTCCCTAAACAGGACTCAACCAACTAAATTCTTATTTAGTCTGTCACTAAGGAGGTCACAGGTAAAGTTGTTGGTAACGTTGTTGTCATGTGATCAGGAGGTCACGAGTTCAAGTATTGAAAAAAGCCTAAGGCAGAAATGCAACGTAAGGCTGCATACAATACATGGTGGAGCCATTTTTCGAACCCTGCGCATAGCGGGACCTTTAGTATACCGAACTGCCCTTTTGGGTCACTAAAGAAGAAGTAGATGTTGTTCTGCATGATGTTAATGTGAACAAACCTCCAGGTTGCGATGGAATGGATACTATTGTGGGTGATTTTGAGAGTGATATGACAAGACATCGCAATTTTTTTTCCTACTTTTACTAAGCGATAATACATAAATATGACCCTAAACTTGACACCAAATTATAACTTTGACCTTAAATTTTGACAGTGCACAAATATGACATTTAACTATTCGAAACTGCACAAATATAACCTCCGATCCTACGTGGCAAAACGTGTGTTCAACATACAAAACTGGGCGCGTTCAGCTTAAAATCTAAGGGCATAATACAAAAATATGACCCTAAACTTGATATCAAATTATAACTTTGACAGTGCACAAATATGATCTAGAACTATTCAAAACTGCACAAATATGACCTTTAAATGATTTTTCACTATTATTTTTTCATTATTTTCGGCTCAAAGATTAAAATAGCATCTAATTTCTTTTGTCATTGCGGAAAAAGAGCAATATTGAAGATCTATTAATTAGGTGGGTCAGTCTCATACGAAAAAATCGCACGGGTATGTATATATATTATAAAGCAGAGGGTGAATTTAAGTTATATAATATATCTAAATATAATTTATTTAAATATTAAATTAAAGATGAAACTATACTAATAATAAAAAAATTACAGTTTTAATAAAACGTTATTAAATTAACATTATTAAGGATAGTAGTAGTAGTATATTAAATTAATGTTATTAAATTAAAGTTATTAAAACGTTATTAAATTAACGCAGGGGCGGACCTACGTGATTTCCATGGGGTTTACCCGAACCCCCTTGGTAAAAAAATTACATTGTATATATAATGTAGAAAATCTATATTCATGTACGTATATTAATGTTGAACCACATGAAACAAGACACTTAGATAGCCCAGTGGTGTTATTTGCTCTGCTTGGGCGCTTCCTTCAGCCTACTGCGTGGGTTCGATCCCTAAATAAATAAAAATAATAATAATAATTAAAAAAAATGACGCCGTTTTAACACCAAAAACAAACTTTGATAGTGCACAAATATGACCTTTAACTATTCAAAACTGCACAAATATGACCTCCCTCCAAGTCAGCCCTTTTAACGACGTGGCACCGTGTGATTGGGTTACCTTTCCACATAGGTGCGAGTGAAACTCACGCATGGGGGTTGCAAAATCAGAGTTCATATTTATTCAGGTTTTGAATAGTTAAAGGTCCTATTTATGCACTATCAAAGTTTAAGGTCAAAGTTATAATTTGATGTCAAGTTTAGGGTCATATTTATGTATTTCTCTTTTACTAATGAAGTCATTTTCTTTATTTTAAAGGAGCTTGTTTTCCCGGAAAAACTATTTTAAAAAATTCTTAGCCAAACGAACATGAGAAAATAGATTCTAAACCTGTCTCAATAATGACATATGTTTGTATATAGACTCCTAATACTTAGACTCGACTACAACAAGTTTACACTAAACCAATAGATGCATGTCACATGTATGCATACAGACATTTATAACTAAACCATCATTAATTAACATGCATTTTAACATTAATATTCAATACACATATGATTTGGTGTAAACACATGATGCGAGTGGCTGCATCCTTCTAGCTTTGCCAACAACATGAAGAATGAAAGAGATCGGAGTGAAAAAAAATATTCAGAAAAACAAAAACAAGAACATCCAATAATTCACTACATTAATAAATTTCCAACACCACTGAGTAATTTACAAATGATCATTACTTTATTAAGATTATATAGTCAATTAAACTTCCTACTAGCTAATAATAACTACTAACTTTTGCTAATAAAGATTACATTAGGCTTGATTTCTATGCCTAAATAAAGCCACTGTACATCTCCTTTGCCAACTTTGATGTCTAAATCTCTAATATATCAAACAACTCCAATTGTAAAACAACAAACAAGCAACATACTCCTATGACTACCTCTGGTACTTTTTCTTTGTTCCCTTAAAATTGTAGTCGCGTTGAAATACTTAATCCGCGTGCTAGATTGACCATTGCCGGTGATTAATCAGTTCCTATTCACAAACTACATCTACCATGTTGGTTTTGGTAGTGGATCGATATCAATGGAGACTCTGCTTCTTCGGTGGAACTTGATAGCGGTGGAGAAAGTAGTTGAGCTCTACATCCCCAAGGAAGAATAGTTGTTCTTCCACTGGAGATACGTTCCCCTTTGATCCGCTTGTTTTGTGATGTGAGACGACTTACTAATACTTCCAACGCTTCTTTCATCCACCCATTTTGGCATAGTTTTCTTGCTTCTCCCACATTCATCTGCACATTGCAATAAGACCAGTGTGTCACCTTAACTAATATGACCAGTATATAGATCGATGTGCATTTTAAAAACAATGGATTATTATTGCGTACCCAACTTCTTTCGCGAATCTCTTTCTCAGGCCAGTAGTCGAATTCTTCCATTACAAACAGCGGAAACATGTGCCCTTCATAGGCAGTGTCACCAGCTTTGTTCTCAAAGTACCATGTTCCAAGTTTGCACTGCAAAAGTAATCCAAAACCAAAAGAGTGAAACTAGTTAAAACCACTTACATAAGTTACCAAAATATAAACGTTGCTCGTGCTACATTATCACGATTAATCTCACAATTAACAGTAAGATAATCGCATATTCCTAACGCAAGTTGATCATAAAATCACAACAGTTTTGAGAACTTATTTTGCAAGAAATATGAAAGGACATAAGATAAATGCAGCTTGCATTCTGTCATTTATCTGATGCAATAAGCAAAGTTATAACACAGAGAATTTGTTTTCTGTTTTTCCCTTTTCACTTCGAAAGATGCATAAAAGAACAAAAAGAGATGTCGAGGGAGAACAAACCTCAACTTCACCTCGTACTCCAGCTTCCTCAATTGTCTCACGCTGTGCTGCATCTTCGATTGTTTCATCTTTTTCCCAACCTCCCTGCCATGACAAGAGAGGTCATTCTATTTAAGACAGATGCGTCGCCTAGTATTACAGTCACAGAAAGCATCAAAATGAATTGGTATATATTACTCCCTCCTTCCTTTTTAATATGTCTCGTTATCATTTTACTCTTAGAAAAATGATTTATTGTAAGTTGACCATACGCTTCCCTCGAAGTTAAACGATAGTTGAAGTGTCTTCTCGTAAGGGATAAGGACTCAGCAGATCGTCACCGTCGATGAAATGGCGCAAGAGGCAAACATGAAACAAATTTGTCAGAATGCTCAGGTACGCGGACTCACTTGTATGGAGCTGGGTAGTGCACGAATAGTAGCTGGCCTATTAACGGATCGAACACGTGAAGCACCGATATAGGTCTAAGTCGTTTGGGCCCCTTGTGTCAAATTTCAAATGGACAAGGGGCCTAACAGTGTATACCTACAAATAATTGCTCCTTCTCACTTGTAAAGGCTTCTAAACATTCACTCTCTTGCTCAAACTACTAGTAAATAGGGCATAAAATAAGGTTGAATCGTAACGGTTGACTCACCTACAAATTCAATTATACTAAATCTATGGTAAACACGTTTCTCATCAACACCAAGAAACATTCCACCTGAGAATATCATAACACGTGCCTGCTGATATTCTTTGTAATTTGTAAAATCTTGTACTGATATATTTGACGTATCTACCTTTTTATTCTATCTTCGGGCCATGAGTCCTAGTCCACCCCACTGAAAAATTGATTAAATTGATTCTTGAGAAACCAAAGTTACTAGTAACTATTTGGTACTTTAAGGAGTAGAGATTAACCAATAAGGATTGATCTTTAAAATTTCCAATTCCCAATGAAGGCTGGGATAGGTCAATTTAAGAAGAGAGACAGAATCAGCATTGCATCTCAGTGATGAGTCTAATATTCCAAAAACTGCAAGTTGTAACAAACACTAGCTACTCTTTATAATTCTCCCTTGGGATCCATATTTCTCACATTTTTCTAGGTCTGGACCCTGCTCTGATCAACCTGAAAACAAGTTTTATTGCATATAAGTTCTATATGATGTGGGGTGAATTAGGAAAAATTAAGTCTGTCTATTTGTATTGCACTTCTAAAACTGTGAGTTTAGAATCTAATATTTGTTGATATTTTAGTAGCTTTTTAAACTGTCCCCATTCTCTGCCACATTTACTGTGAGCTGAAATTGGATGAATTTCTGGATATTGTTGTAGACACATCTTCCCCATTTCAGAACTGTTCCAACCGAAGAAAAATTATCATCCAAGATGACAATATCAGAACTCTCTTTAGCCACTTCAGTGCCCTGAATCCCCATAGAAAGTCCTATATCTGCTTCCTTCAAAGCTGGCGCATCATTCGTGCCATCACCTGTGACCGCGACCACATGACCTTTCTTTCTCAAACACTGCACCATTAAAAGTTTGTCAAAAGGGGATGATCTTGTATGAAATTCAAGCATTACAGCTTGATAATTCATGAACAAGGAAGAAGAAATGAGAGAGTGAAATTGTAAACTTTATTCATCATCCAAATCACATGTTACAATCTGATATTGTGCCTTATATAGGCTATGAAAGAGATACAAAATATCTAAGAACCACCTCCTTCTAGAATATTCTATTTGACACTCATTGCACCTAACTAATCATTGTCTAACAGCCTTCAACACCCTAGACGGCTGACTCAGCAATATACTAACTAACTGAATATCTACTCCTATCAGTGCTACACATTAGTGGAACAGGTAGTCATATATGTGTCAAAACACAGTAGTTAAAACATCTTGCCATCACGGGTATCTTCTCCATCCGCACTTCATCTGTGAGGTTTCGAAATTCTTCACCTTCTATGACTGCTCCTTCATCTACTTCCTGATTAGGATGAAGAATCCCACATTCTGTTGCTATGGCTTTTGCAGTGAACACATTGTCACCAGTGATCATCTTGATGTTCACACCAGCATTTTGGCAATCTTCCACTGCTTTCTTCACGCCAGGTCGACATGGATCTTTTAGGCCAACAAAGCCCAAAAGAATGAAAGAATTGTCTGGAACATTTCCATGCATAAGCTCATGATTCTCCTGCTCAGCTTTTGGCACTTGCTTGTGTGCGAACGCAATACATCGAAGGCTGCTGGCAGCCATTCCTTCAATTATCCTATCACATTCTACCTTATCTGATTCCACTAGAGGTTTTATGTTCCCTTCTAGATCATAGTAATGGGAGCATATTCTTGAAATCATTTCAGCAGCACCTTTCCAATGTGCATGAATCGTGCCATCAGCGATGTTCTTGATCCGGACACCGCTCTTCTTTTTCTCCGAATTAAAAGCTTCCACATGTAGAATGTCGAAATTTCTTTTGACTTGATCCATATCCATGTTCAATTTCAGCACAGCCCACGAAAGAATAGCTTTTTCAGTAGGGCTGCCTGAGAATTCAAAGCTGGAACATGGATCGGAAGACTTGAAAACACTACCTGTAGTATTTAATCCAACCCCGTGATGGAATAGTTCAAGAACTCTGGCCGAAATTGATGTATGACTTTCTGACTTTACGTGCTCTTTGCCTTAGAAAAACTTTTGTCACAGTCATCTTATTTAATGTAAGAGTACTTGTTTTGTCTGTACAGATGGTGGTGGCGGAGCCCATAGTCTCACATGCAGAGAGTTTCCTCACCATTGCCTGATCATCCATCATTCTCAGAGTAACAGCTAGAGGCAATCCTTCAGGAATCGCGACAACAACAATGGTAACAGCCGCTGCAACAATTCCAACCACAGCATTGATTACATCATCTGATGATGTCTTGCTCCCGTGGAATTCTTTGTTCCCCTTCTCATCTTTTGTGGTCCCGGTAAAGTATCGTACCAATAGGACAACAAGAACTAAGAAGGCAACTAGCAATCCAACCTTACCAATCGATGAGGTGAGCTTGTTGAGTCGTTGTTGGAGAGGTGTTTGCTCGTTAGAGTCACTGCTGATTTCGCTCATCATTTCACCCCAGGTTGTATTCATGCCAACCGATGTCACAAGCATCATTCCATAGCCATCAGCAACCTTTGTGCCAGAAATTAAGAAAGGATTTTGGCCAAGGTTAATCACCACCTGATCACTTTCACCTGTCATGCTAGATTCATCCACTTGTAAAGAATGACCTTGTACCAAAATCCCATCAGCAGGGACTTGATCTCCAATCTTCAAGCAAATGACATCTCCAACCACAATTTCAAATATCGAAATCTGTTGGCGCCTTCCCTTTCTAACAGCTTCTACTGGAATTTTTTTGCTCACTTTCGAAAGCTTATCAAACTGCCTGTTCTGTCTAAAATTACTAATAGACGAAACAGCTATGACAAGAAATACGGCAACAAAAATACTCCCTCCATCGTACCATACTTCTTTCGGTCCATGCTCCTTAATTCCAAATCCAAGAGACAAAGCAGCACAGAGCAAAAGGATAATGATGGTGGGATCTTTGAATGATTCTCAAACAAACATGAAGAAACTTTTAGTAGGTGGCTTACAATACGTGTTGCTCCCAAACGCCTCATGTCTACGTGTAACATCTTCCGGATCGCCTCTTATACCATTAGTCGTGTCACTTTTAAGAGAAGCTTGTCCAACACCTTGGACACCTCCAAGGTCAGCGAGCTTGTCAACGCTTTTTTTATCTTTGACAAGCTTAGCTAGACTTGACTGATCAATGCCCGAGAATAAAGGGTGTTGTTAAACTACATCAATGGCTATTCTATCGGTGACTTTTCTTGGATTGTAGGCAGCTCCATGATTATAAGATGACACAAGGAAAGGTGTTACCTTAGTGCTACCCTTATTCTTGAAAGCTCTTGAACAATAGATAGTAGCAAAAGCTAAGTGCCATCTTTTCTTATTGGAGGAATCAACTTCTGCTGACAAATCAGTTGCAATAATGTTCATGCATATAAAATGCAAGTTTGCTTCAAACATCATGAAAAAGGTGTAAAATGCAGCGTTATATATGACGAAGGTGTACTAGTTTAGGATTAAGGCGTAGTTAATTGATATAACGAAAGTAAATAATTGGACAAAATATGAATGTGCTATACGAAATATTTGATTGTGTTTGGAACTGAATGATTAGGTTATTGACTTTAGCTATGTTTTTCCATTGAATGTCTTAGTTTCCAAGCATATTCATCTCCTTCCAAGAAATGAGGAGTTGTTTATTTTTCGATAAACTTTACAAATCGTTACTTTTTAGTCTTTGTAGTAATTGAGAAATAATTATTGTTATGAGGTTTTGAATATTACATGTAAGTTTCTTTCCGGCACATTGTAAGGAAGTTTCACTTGTAGAATTTGAAAGTGATATCAAAAAATATGACAAGTTGTTACTTTTTAGTCTTTGTAGTAATTGAGAGAGAATTATTATTATGAAGTTTTGAATCCGTGATATTGTAAGGAAGTTTCACTTGTAAAATTTGAAATTGATTTCAAAAATGACGACAAGTTGTTACATTTTAGTGTTTGTAGTAATTGAGAGAGAATTATTTTTATGAAGTTTTGAATCCGTGATATTGTAAGAAAGTTTCACTACTAGAATTAGAAATTAATGTCAAAAAATGACTAGTGAGCACTATTTCATAGTTTATGCGGCCCATGATCATCATAAAGAATGTATAATAATACAAGCATATCACAAATAAATTTTGCCAATTATAATTTTGAAATAAGAGAGTAAACGTTCCGCTACAATCATATATTGTTATCACGATCCGAACTAGGGCCTGGCCGTGACGGGCCTCCCGAACCATGAAGGCCCGGAACGTCCTTCTCTATCTGGTAATCATGCACAACATTCATATAAATACAGAAGATGCGGAAACATGATCTACTACGGAAACATGGTCAAATCTGAATTCATCATATGGAAATTGAAATTTAACGACATCTAAATAACATCTGACCTAGTCTGCGAAATCTCTACTACATGAAAATCTGACACTGTCTATAAACTGGGACAAGGCCCCTAGTAGACCAAAACGGTAATAAGTAACAATATCTGAAAAAGAAAGGCCTTCTGGAATAGAGAAGGCTCACCACTGCACAATCTGATCAGCTGTCTGAATTATCTACTGCTTATCTAGACTCCTAGACTGAGCCTCAGAACTTGGGAGGAAGGGGGGTCAATACAATTGTACTAGTACGTAGAGCAAATCCAAAATAACAATTTATATTCAACATATATGAGAGCAACGTAAAAACAGTTTCACAAACGTACACTATAGTAAGAAATCACACGGGCATTTTAAAAGACTCTGTAAAAATCATCACAACTCCGAGAAATTTATGTTACATCTGCTTTAGGTGATGTACCCTACAATTCTGAAAATTCCATCGGCTATATGGAAGCCATTAACTCGACAGTGAAGCCCCCAACCCAAGTGTGCCGCAAGGGTCGAAGTCTCTGAATCTACTACACCACACACGGCCGTCGCCAGCATACAATATAATCTACCCGTATCAGCAAATACGATTTCAGGCTAAGAGTTACTTGAACTCGCGCCTTCTTTAGGTAACCACCTAACCCCCTTTAACCCCCTTTTTAAAACTCAATCAAAACATGCAATCTCTAAAAACACTCTGAAAACATAATCTGTGACATACTCTGAAAACATAATTTGTTATGGCATAAATACATATGGTATCGTCATACCATTGACTTGCAAGTCACATCTCTGAGCCATTATTAATCTCACGTAAATCTCTGTTTTCAAATACAAGTTTGGGACCACCTTTCAATAATTCAATTCAAAGAGACTCTTTCTCAAACCTCATATAAACACATTCAATTCTTTCTTTCAAACACATGAACATATTTATGTCAAGAAACACCCTCTCAAAAATTTCAAACCATACACAAATGCTATAATATTCCAAAGACATCTTCTAAATCACAAAACCATAATCTTTAATTTAATACAAGAGAGAGAGTTCATAATTTATGATCTTTTCATACATATATATATATATATATATATATTCATGTAAATTAATTTAGGGGATAAGACCACAAGGTCAAAACAATAGTAACATTAAAACATTCGGAATATGTAACTTAGAACATAGATTCCAAAATTCCTTTGAAATTCATGCATAAAAATCTTAAAGTCATGTTCTACTGGTTTTAAGCCCATGTAGTTTTTAGGATAAACCTCGCATACCTCTATTTACGAAATTAGCGGGTGCTTGTTGAAGCCTACATTGCGGGGATTCCGATTCTTCAATTTGTTTTGAGAACTCACGGTTAAATCTTGAGCTATGTGGATTTTTATTTTAAAACCTGTATACAAGTGCTTGACCAATTTTGATGAATAAGACTCTATTTTGGCTTTCTAGGGATTAAATCCCATGTTATTGATAATAGGGGGATGAAAATTACCCAAAATGCCCTTAATAATTCGGGAAAACTGAAGAGATTGGCCTGGGGAGATCCACCAGGCGTCGCCCGCCCTAGGCCAGGCGTCACCTGCCTTATTGCGTGCTCCCTTCCCAGGCCAGGCGATCCAGCGGGCGGCGCGGGCTAATCGCGGGACCCTACTGGAATGGCAATCCAAACTCACCCTTATGTTCGTCTAAAAATTTTGAAAATCATCCGAGACGTACTAAAACCTTGCCCCATCACAACACAACAAGAAAATCTAAAAATGGAGGTCGGAAAGGTTGAAAATAAAATCTCCAAAGTTTAAGAGCTAAAAATGAAACTAAGTCTCTTTAACACTTAGAATATTTTCAAGTTTCCAAGGCTAAGAGTACACTACTAGGGGCTAGTACATGCACGACTTTTTACGGGGTGTTACACTATCCCCCCTTGGGATTATTCGTCCCCGAATGATGACATGAAAAACAGTCAAGCACGATTTCAAGTATACGCAGGCATAGGAAAGAAAAACATCAGACAAGAATTGTACCTTCCATTTCGTCATTCGGCAGATCAAACAAGCTTGGGTATCTAACTCGCATGTCCTCTTCGGATTCCCAAGTAGCCTCTTTAACTTTCTGATTCCTCCACAACACCTTATCTGAGGCTATCTCTTTGTTCTTCAATTTTTGAACTTAACGATCTAAGATTTCTACCGGTTCTTCTTCATAGGATAAAGAGTCTGTCACCTTGATTTCTTCTACACGTAACACTAAAGAATGGTCTCCAATACATTTCTTCAACATGGACACATGGAATATCGGATAAACGAAACCCAAACTAGCAGGCAACTCTAACTCATACGCAACTGCACCTATCCTCCTCAAGATCAGGTAGGTTCCTATAAAGTGAGGACTCAACTTACCTTTCTTTTCGAATCGCATGACTCCCTTCATAGGAGAAACCTTTAGAAATACCCAATCACCAACCTCAAACTCTAAATTTCTTCTCCTAACATCAGCATAAGATTTTTTATGACTCTGAGCTGTCTTAAGTCGCTGTTTAATAACTTTCACATCTTGCATTGCTTGATGAATATCTGGCACACATAATCTACCCTGATATCTCAAAATACCATTACCACCAATTTCGAAAGACATCACCTTTTGCTGACCCACATCTTTCTTGATTTGCATCAAGATGGGATCTTCAACCCGTTTCTCTTTAAATTCTGCACAAAGGGAAGACTTAGCTATCTCATGAAGAACCATTCCCCCATCTTTGAAATCTCAGAGTCGCACTCCCAGATATGCAAGACGGTGAATATCTTTCACCATTCCTCTCTTCCCTTCCTCAACATGATAAAGATTGACCATAGATAATCTACTGAGGGCGTTGGCTACCATATTTACCTTACCAGGATGATAGTGAAGGCTCATGTCATAGTCTTTCAGAAGCTCCATCCAACGCCTCTACCTGAGGTTTAGTTCTTTCTGTGAGAAAATATACTACAAACTCTTATGATCAGTGAAAATATCAACATGCACCCCATAAAGATAGTGCCTCTAAATTCTAAGCGCAAACACCAAAACTGCTAACTCCAAGTCATGGGTGGGGTAATTCTGCTCATGCACCTTAAACTGCCTAGATGCATAAGCCACCACCTTACTGTGCTGCATAAGTACACACCCAAATCCCACATGGGACGCATCACAGTACACAACAAAGCCCTCTTTACCTTTCGGAAGAGTCAAACAGGAGCAGTAGTCAACTTGTCTTTCAACTTCTCACAACTATTCTCACAAGAGTCAGACCATACAAACTTTACCTTTTTCTGAGTCAACTTAGTAATTGGTGCAGCTATGGAAGAGAAACTCTCTACGAACCTTCTGTAATAACCCGCCAAACCCAAGAAGCTCCGAATGTCAGTTGGAGTTGTGGGTCTGGGCCATTTCCTCACTGCCTCAATCTTTTGGGGATCAACCTTAATCCCCTCACTAGACACAATATTCCCCAAAAAAGCAATGGCATTCAACCAGAATTCACACTTGGAGAATTTTGCATACAACTCATGATCTTTGAGGGTCTGAAGAATAATTCGGAGGTGAATGGCATGGTCCTCCTCACTTTTGGAGTAAATCAAGATGTCATCAATAAAAACTATAACAAACAAGTCTAAGAACTAATGGAAGACCCTATTCATTAGGTCCATGACGGCTGCAGGGGCATTAGTCAACTCGAAGGACATGACTAAGAATTCATAGTGACCATATCTGGTCTGAAAAGCTGTTTTAGGAAGGTCTGACTCCCTAAATTTCAACTGATGATATCCCGAACGAAGGTCTATTTTAGAAAAATACCTAGCACCCTGAAGCTGGTCGAAAGGTCATCGATTGTAGGAAGGGGGATATTTATTTTTTCACTTTGACCTTATTCAATTGGCGGTAATCTATGCACATACACAGGGAACCATATTTCTTTCGGACGAAAAGCACAGGCGCACCCAAGGCGAAACACTAGGTCTGATAAAACCTTTATCTAGAAGATCTGCTAGTTGTTCTTTCAATTCTTTCAACTTTACTGGGTCCATTCTATATGGCGAAATAGAAATAAGACGGGTATCTGGCAACACATCAATGCCAAAATCTATCTCCCTATCAGGTGGAATTCCTAGGCGATCATTTAGGAAAACTTTCGGAAATTCATTTACTACTGGACAGACTGAAGAGGAAGATCTTCGGCGTTAGAATATTTAACCCGAATAAGATGGTACAAGCAGCCCTTGGAAATAAGTTTACGAGCTCTGAGATAAGATATAAAGTTCCCTCTGGGTGCTAAAGAATAGCCCTCCCATTTTATAACTGGTTCATTCGGAAAAGAAAAAGTGACCTTTCGGGTCCTACAATTTAGTGTGGCATAACATGAATAGAGCCAGTCCATCCCTAAGATAGCATCAAAGTCAACCATATCTAGCTCTATGAGATCTGCCACCGTATCCCGGCTACCAACAGTCACAACACAACCCTTATACACCCTTCTAGCAACAACAGAATCCCCTACCAAGGTGGAAATAGAAAAGGGTTTAGATATCACATCGGGCACAAACCTGAAACCAACAGCCACATAAGGGGTCACATAGGATAGGGTAGACCCAGGGTAAAACAATACATAAACATCACGATAAACGATTTGCAACATACCGGTAACTACATCTGGCGAGGCATCTGCCTCCTGGCGGTTGGTCAAAGCGTACAACCGATTGCGGACATTTCGGGCAGATGAAGTGGTACCCTTCTGAGGTATTGGTGCAGAAGAATTCACCTGTGTTTTGGCTCCCCCAACACTTTTCTTTGCTGCCGAACAGTCTCTCTGGATATGGCCCGGCTGGCCGCATGAATAACACACCAAAGCCCCAAACTGACATCTCCCTAGATGATTCCTCCCGCATCTTTCACAGCGCGGGTAGGACTGAGAGGTCTGGGCTACACTTCCCTGCGACTGCATACCCTACATCCTCGGCCCCTGACTAGACTAAAAATTCTAAGTGCGCTGCTTAGCTGCGGGTCTGGACACTGGAGCACTAACTGCAAACTGTGCACTACCCCAAGAATTCTTTTGCCATTTGCTGCCCCAATTACCGCTCTGTTGCTGACTGTGACTCTGGTCTGACGTTCTGGCTCTCTTTGCCTGTTTGTCCCTTTCCCTAGATTCAGCTATCTTCTTCTTCTTCTCCTCAACGTGCTGCATGTGGACTGTCATCCTAGAAAAGTCCAATTTCCTATTCAACATAGCTCCCTGACAATCAAGCACCAGATCATCCGAAAGGCCAGAAGCAAACTTCCTCAATCAGTTTCTCATACTACTTGTCATCTCAGAAGCATAACAAGCTATTTGATTAAAATTTAAAGTATACTCCTGAACCCTCATCTTACCCTGCTTAAGGTTCATGAACTCCTCTTCTTTAGCTTTCCTCAGCTCCAAAAGAAAGAATTGGTCCAGAAAAGCTCCCACAAACTCGTCCCAAACTGTGGGCTCGGCACTGTCACCCTTTGCATCTTCCCACTCTTTGTACCATTGGTTCGCTACATCCTTTAGCTGATACGCTGCTAGCTCTACACCTTCCACCTGATCCATATGCATCTCTCTGAAAATCTTCTCCATTTCGTCTATGAACTCCTGCGGGTCCTCTTCTACCTTAGTGCCAGAGAATTTAGCCGGGTTCATCCTCATGAACTGGCCCACCCTAGTAATATCAGAAGTAACAGATGCTGACCCAGTATCCTCCGACCTCTGAGTCTGTGTTGCTACTAATTGCTCAAGCATATGGATGGACTGTCTAAACTCAGCATTAGGCACTTTCCTTTCATGAAGCTGAGTACGGTTAGCCCCCGTCCGAGGAGCTCTGGGAGGAATAGTCGGGACTGGAGGTACTCCTGAAGCAGAGACAGGTTCTGGAGTGTGAGCTCTGTTACGTGTCCTCATCCTATGAGTGGGACGGATTTTGTCATCTTAAGCATTGACGTTGGTGCGACGGGGAGGCATAGCTGGTTTTCTAAAAAGCAAGAGATCATTGATTAGGGGGCAGATCAGACTCAGAAGCATGAACTAAACACAAAGAGGGGAAACATTAGCTAAACTCCCAGTAGCCTCTTACTTATAAGTGTGGTACGCTACACACCCATAAATAAGACTCTACCCGATGCAATTTCGCAGACACCCTGGGACCATGAAATGTGCTCTGATACCAAGTTTGTCACGACCCGAACTAGGGTCAGTCCATGACGAACCTCCCAAACCATGAAGACCCGAAACGTCCTTCTCTATCTGGTAATCATGCACAACATTCATATAAATAAAGAAGATGCGGAAACATGATCTACTACGGAAACATGGTCAAATCTGATTCATCATAAGTATGGAAATTGAAATTTAACGACATCTAATTAACATCTGACTCAGTCTACAAAATCTGTACTATATGAAAATCTGACACTGTCTATAAACTGGAACAAGGCCCCAGTAGACCAAAATGGAGATAAGTAACAATATTTGAAATAGACAAGCCTCCTGGAATAGAGAAGGCTCACCACTGCACAATCTGATCAGCTGTCTGAATTATCTACTGCTTATCTGGACCCCTAGACTGAGCCTTAGAACCTAGGAGGAAGGGGGGTCAATACAATTGTACTGGTACGCAGAGCAAATCCAAAATAACAATTTATATTCAACATATTTGAGAGCAACATAAAAATAGTTTCACAAATGTACACTGTAGTAAGAAATCACATGGGCATTTTAAAACACTCTGTAAAAATATCACAACTCTGAGAAATCTGTGTTACATCTGCGTTAGGTAGTGTACCCTACAATTCTTAAAATTCCATCGGCTATATGGAAACTGTCATTAACTCGACAGCGAAACCCCCAACCCAAGTGTGCCGCAAGGGTCAGAGTCTCTGAATCTACTACGCCACATTGCCGTCAACAATAATAATCTACCCGTATCGGCAAATACGGTTTCAGGCTAAGAGTTACTTGAACTCGCGCCTTCTTTAGGTAACCACCTAATCCTCTTTAAACCCCTTTTTAAAACTCAATCAAAACATGCAATCTCTGAAAATATACTCTGAAAACATAGTCTGTGACATACTCTAGAAACATAATCTGTTATGGCATAAATACATATGGTATCGTCATACCATTGACTTGCAAGTCACATCTCTAAGCTATTATTAATCTGTTATAAATCTCTGTTTTCACACACAAGTTTGGGACCACCTTTCAATAATTCAATTCAAAGAGACTCTTTCTCAAACCTCATATAAACACATGCAATTTTTTCTTTCAAACACATGAACACATTTATGTCAAGAAACACCCTCTCAACAATTTCAAACCATACACAAATGCTATAATATTCCAAAGACATCTTCTAAATCATAAAACCATAATCTTTAATTTATTACAAGAGAGGGAGTTCATAATTTATGATCTCAAACAATCTTAAATCTCAAATTTCATACATATATATATACATGTAAATCAATTTAGGGGATAAGACCACAAAGTCAAAACAATAGTAACATTAAAACATTCGGAATATGTAATTTAGAACATAGATTCCAAAACCCCTTTGAAATTCATGCATAAAAATCTTAAAGTCATGCTCTAATAGTTTTAAGCCCATGTAGATTTTAGGATAAACTCCACATACCTCTATTTACGAAATTAACGGGTGCTTCTTGAAGCCCACGTCGCGGGGATTCTGATTCTTCAATTTTTTTTGAGAACTTACGGTTGAATCTTGAGCTATGTGGATTTTTATTTTGAAACCCTTATACAAGTTCTTGACCAACTTTGATGAATAAGACTCTATTTTGGCTTTCTAGGGATTAAATCCCGTGTTATTGATGATAGGGAGATGAAAAATACCCAAAATGCCCTTAATAATTCGGGAAAAGTGAAGATATTGGCCTGGGCGATCCACCAGGCGTCGCCCACCCTAGATCACCGCCCTAGGCTAGGCGTCGCCTGCCCTATTGCGTGCTCCCTTCCCAGGCCAGGCGATCCAGCGGGCGGCGCGGGCTAATCGCGAGACCCTACTGGAATGGCAATCCAAACTCTCCCTTATGCTCGTCTAAAAATTTTGAAACTCATCCGAGACGTACTACAACCTTGCCCCATCGTAACGCAACAAGAAAATCTAAAAACAGAGGTCAGGAAGGTTGAAAATAAAATCTCCGAAGTTTAAGAGCTAAAAATGAGACTAAGTCTCTTTAACACTTAGAATATTTTCAAGTTTTCAAGGCTAAGAGTACACTACTAGGGACTAGTACATGCACGACTTTTTACGGGGCGTTACAGTTGTACTGATAGAGTTTTTAAAATTGTTTTATAAATACACATAGTAAATCAAATCAAATAAAAATGGTTGATTAGTTTTAGAAGCGAATGCCCGATTAGCTGAGTTGGTTGAGTGGATAGTTGATTTTCCATGTGAATGATCTAGGATCGATTTTCTTCACCAACACTCTTTAATTTCTCTCGATTCAAAAAGAAAAAAAGAGTGAATGAGAAATTTGTAAAAATTTAGTGCTAAATCAAAGATACAAAACTATGAAATAAAAAATGGGACCACAAATCTAAAGCATGGGGCCTAGTTAGGCAACTAAAGTAGAAGTATCCAATTATACTCAAATTAATCGAGCTAAATAAGAATTTAACTTTGTACATAGAATATGATGATATTCTGACGAAGAATATATTTATAGAATATGATGATATTCTGACGAAGAATATATTTAAACTTCTTTTTCTTTCTATTGCTCGATTTGGTAGAATTTTCATTTTATGTTTTTAACTTCTTTCTATCCATCAATAATGAGAAATTCACTTCACTACTTAACAAAATCTAGAGGCGGATTCAATTCATTTGAATTCAATATTTAGTTTTATTGTAGAGTAATAAATTTCTATAAAAACCCAGAAAATTATAACTAATAGCGGATGTGAATTTATAACTTTAAAAATACAATAAATTTTATATTAAATTCTTAAATATTAAATCAATAAAATTTAAATCTTGAATTTGCCTCTTCCCAACCCCCAAAAGAAATGAGAAAATTGATATGTATTAGAGACTCTATAAAAGAGAACAAACACAAAATAAATATGAAAGGAAGCATAAATTTTTCAGATTTTGAATTAGTATTAGAAATTTCCAGGATATTAAGTATGTACCTAGAATTTTCTACTGTTTGTATATATTATTTAGGGTATGTTTGGTATGGAGGAAAATATTTTTTGTGTTTAGTTAATCAATTTTTTGGAAAAATATTTTCCGGAGAAAACAACTTCCTTAAATAAGAGGACTTTTCTAATGGAAATTAAATAGAAAAATTAATTTCATGTGTGGCATTCCATGTTAATTATCTCCGACACACCCACCTCCACCCCTCCCCATCCGCACCACCTGACACCCCATACTCCTCGTGACACTGCCTGCTCTATAGTGTTTGCCTTGATTATAGTATAAAATATTATGAGATAGTAATTTGTATCCTTTAATTTTGTCAAATATTAGAAAATAAATAAAACTTCATTATTTATTTTTGAGTAAAACATTATCCAAAAAAGTATTTTCTGTAAAAACATGTTCCTACCTATTTTTTTTGTTTCCCATCCGGTGTCCGATGCCCCCATTGGAGCCCCGACTAATCTGGATCGCGCGTTGCAGGGCCCATTAAAGTGGCAGCGCTCCCAACAGAGTTTTCTCCATACCTAGGGTCGAACCCTCGACCTCTGGTTAAGAGTGGAGCAGCCCCATCTACTGCACCACAACCTATATTGGTATGTTCCTACCTATTAACACCCCAAAAGGTGCTTTAATTTGCTGTCTTCTTAAGTTTTTAGTGGAGGTGTATGTTGCAAATTGCAATTGATGTTCCCTTTCTCCCATAACTTGGGGTATGAGTATGCCTTTGCATCTAATCCCTTCTCTGTGGTTTCCTTTGCATTCTGTAGGATTTTCAAATAATATAGTCTTCAAATTTTCAAAATAATAATCTTCAGTAAGTCGAGGATCTATCAAAAATAATATCTCTATAGTCACAATATAGGAATAAAGTTACGTATTTCATTTTTCTAGTCCCTACTCTATGGTTTCCTTTGCATTCTGTAGGATTTTCAAATAGAATAGTCTTCAAATTTTCAAAATAATTATCTTCAGTCAGTCGAAAATCTATTAGAAACAACATCTCAATAGTCACAAGATAGGAATAACGTTACACATATCACTTCTGTAGTCCCTACTCTGTGATTTCCTTTGCATTCTGTAGGATTTTCAAATAATAGTCTTCAAATTTTTAAAATAATAGTTTTCAGTAAGTCGGAGGTCTATCAGAGACATCTCTATTGTCACAAGATAGGAATAAGGTTATTTATATCATTTTCTTCTGATTCCACTTGTGAAATTATGCTGGAAACTGTTATAGTAGGCTTTAATTTTTTGTTAGTGTGTACATTATGATCATCTCTTTTTAAAATTTGAAATTAAGGAAAGCTATATACGTTTAATCATCTTTTCAATTGACCAATTTATCAAGGATATATAAGTAATTATCCTTTTTGAAAAACTGATGTGTTGATGATAAGGAATGACAAATTGACAGCTGTATATATATAGAATGGTCAACTATATAATTAACTTGTCAATTAAGATTATTAATTTCATTCTTACATTATGCAGCCAATTATTTTATCCATCTATTATATATGTGTCACAAACCTAGGCAGTTAGGGTTAGGCGGGAAGTGACAACAATATACTCTCTTCATTTACTTTTACTTATAAATTATTCCGTTCACCTTTTCGAAAATCAAATTATATAACTTTGATTAATATTTTAAAATATATATTTTTATTATAGTAATATAAAAAATTGCAATTTATAATAAGCGAAATGATCTAGTGGACTCTTATACTTGTTCGAGTTTATAAAGTGAACACTTCGACTTAACTTATTGTCATATATCAGAATCCCTCAACTCATCAAAACACAATATTTTAAATCTCCCTGACCATTGACCAAAAAAATTGCAAAGAAAAACAATCAAAATGAATGGTAAAGCCTAAAATTACGGACTAAAATAGTGAATGTTTATTTTGCAAATGAAATGGAATATTAGATTAATAAATTCATTTAATCGCCCAAAAAAATGAAGTATTTTGTCGATACATGACAAATAAAAATTATCGAATGCATAAAGTAATACTGAAAAAAATTAGAAATTGAAAGCAAGTTGTTCCAAGTTTCCAACCATGGGTTTTCTTTTCTCTAATTTATTGTTAAGTGTGAAATATTTTTTTTTTATTTTATAATAAAGTTGGTGTATAGAATACCTATTATACATTCAGCCGTTACATTGACGGTTAGGTCATATAATTATGTTAAGAAATTTCAGTCGGAGAACTTTAATATAATAGCTGTATTTTGGTTAGTCTATGTTTTTGTATTCCTTATTTCGCCTTTTAAATTAGATTACGTAAATATCTAATTTATCTTTAACAGTGATTAAATCAAACCAATAAGATCAGTGATGTATGGTTGTGAAGTTAGTGGATAGAATAGTGAAAAAAGTCATATTCACGTGAATCTTTAAGCAAACATTTTGATGGTTACGTTTGAGACTTTGTATAAAATTTAGATGAATTAAAACCTACTTGTGAATATGTAAGTAACTTTTTTTTCTTTTTAAAATACACTTTACTTAATCGGTTGAAATCAAGTGTGAAAATTTAGATCGGAGAATAAGCAGAGCCTAAATGACTTTTAAATTCGTCTAAGTTAGATTTGAGCTTCCTATGATAGATAATATTATGGAGTCAAAATTTAAAGTTTATGATTTCAAAAAAAAAAAAAATAGATTGATTCAAATCTAAATTACGAGTAATAATATATAAATTCGTAACACAAATAAAATATATGAATTTAAATTATTGAGTTTGACCGAACTCGTAACTCATATTCAAACGCCCCTCATATTGGAGAATTAATGATTCTTTAAGCCATGACGTCACATTTAATTTGATGAGCTCCCTATAATGCCATCACAATGCCAGCTTCATCACTACTTTTTTATAAAAGACTTAACAAGTCCACGTTAATTAAGGAACTGTCAAAATACTTAGACAAATTTTGATCACCATGAATTTTTTAGTATCAACAACCTGGTTATTGAGAAGGGAGCCTTGGAGTAACTGGTAAAGTTGCTTCCATGTGATTAGGAGGTCACGGGTTCAAGCCTTGAAAACAGCTTCTGGCAGAAATGCATGGTAAGGCTGCATACGATACACCCTTATGGTGGGGCCTTCCCCGGACACCGCGTATAGCGATAGCTTTAGTGCACCGGGCTGTCCTTTAACAACCTGGTTATTGTAAGTCTTTTAACATATGGTGCTGCCTTCATGAATATGGAAATGATACGCGTCAAAATACGAGAAAAGAAATAAAGTACGGAAAATTACAAGAACAAGCTAAAATAACAAGACAAAAAATTAAGGATAGAATTACACAGAAGTAGGAAAATCAATGAAACTAACGGGTAATATATGAAAACATTTTTAATGGTTAAATGCAAAGTCAAAGTCTAAAGCTTCTTTAAAATTATCCAAAAAGAGGAGTCTAAATACATTGTTATCAAAAACCATTTACAAGATACATTGTGAGAAAAATAAAGTAACTTCTTAATTCTTTTGTAACTGTGTGTTTTCAATTCTCATTGAACGTAAGAATTCATTTGATGAGTTAATTCATTCCTTGAACAGATGAATTTTTTTGTTGAGGAGTTAAAATATTCAATTCACCATTAACTACTCTTGTAACATCATTTGTTCTTCACCTATATAAACTACACTATTTTAGAACAAAAACACCACCAACAAAGTAAAAGAAAAGCAAAATATCCTCCTCCTAAGTTCTCTACTTTTGGGCAATAGCTTTGAGCAACCTCCAAACTTCCAACCACGAGTGCACGTGTTTGGAAGTAGCTGTGGAACCTTGGAGAGCGACCAGCTAGAAGGATTTGCACCGGAGTCGGACCGAAATCGCTTTCAAAGCAGTGGCTTGCCACGACGCAGCATTTGTGACTATTCTCTTACTATTACTAATTTAGTTCCAATATCAATATTGTATTAATTTTTTCAACAGTTTGAAAGCGATTCTCTTACATACAATATTGATAAATGGCTATTTCTTTGAACAAAACTTTTCCTGATTTGTCAAAGCTAGAGCCATTGGACGGAAATAATTTTAAACGTTGGTCACAAAAACTTCTGATCTTTTTCGAGCAATTAGAAGTTGATTATGTTTTGTTTAATGAACCTCCAACTGATGGTTCTAACATTACTACTGGATCTAACACTGTTGTGGTTGATGACATTGCGAAAAAGAAATTTGAAAAGGATAACAAAACAGTTAGAGGACATTTGTTGAACTATATGACTAATCATATGTTTGATTTATTTGTTACCTATAAATCTGCTAAAGAAATATGGGACAGTTTAGAAAAGAAATATGATGCCGATGATGTAAGAAAGAAAAAATATGTTGTCAGACAATGGATTAAATTCCAAATGGTTGATAATAAATCAATCATGGAACAAGTCCACGAATATGAAAATTTAACTGCTGATGTTCTCAATGAGGCATGAAGATGTGCGAGATTCTTTAAGCTAATGTTCTACTTGAAAATTTTCCACCATTCTGGAGTGATTACAGAAATCAATTGAAACATAAGAAAAAGAATTTAACTCTCCAAGAACTTATCAGTTACATGAGAACAGAGGAGGCAAACCGTCTCAAAGATAAGATGGAAGCTCTTTCTCTTAATACTTCTAAAGCTAACCTTGTTGAATCTTCTAGTACTATTAAAAAAGACAGGTATAAAGGCAAACAAAAGAATGTCCATAGTAAGGAACAAGTGAAGAAGAAAAATAATTTCAACAAGCCAGAGAGTCAAATTAAAAAATCAAAGGGACCTTGTTTTGTCTGCGGAAAACTTGGCCACAAGGCTGTCCAATGTTATCTAAGAAAAGGACAAAAGCTAAAACGGGGAGGACAAGATGATGTCCAAGATTATCTTACTGAGGGTGATGAAGTAATTGCTGCAATAATCGTCGAGGCAAATCTGATAGCTAACAAGACTGATTGGGTATTGGACACAGGCGCTTCAAGACATTTCTGAATTAACAAAGAATTATTCCATGACTTTGAGGAATCCACTGATGTCGAGTGCGTCTACATGGGTAACTACACTACTGCTGGAGTTATGGGTAAAGGAAAAATTTTACTTAAATTAACTTCAGGAAAAATATTATCCTTGAACAATGTTCTGTATGTTCCCTCGCTCCGTAGAAACTTAGTTTCTGGAGCACTTCTCAACAAAGTAGGTCTTAAACTTGTTTTTTAAGCTGATAAAATAATTATTTCTCATGGAGGAAACTTTGTTGGGAAGGGATACCTTAGTGGGGGCTTATTTGTACTGAATATTGATCATGAGATTGTCAATAATGCAAATATTCCTAATTCTACTTACATTGTTGAGTCTATTAATTTATGGCATGGTAGGCTAGGTTATGTTAATATTGCTTCTATTAAAAGACTTAGAAAAATGGAATTAATTCCTATAGTAAATATTGATGATATTTCTAAATGTCCTCTGTGTGTAGAAGCAAAGCATGCTAAGAAACCTTTTAAATACGTTACTAGTAGAAAGACCGACTTGCTTGAACTAGTACATTCAGACATAGCTGATTTTAAGAACACTATTAGTAAAGCTGGAAAGAAGTAATAAATTACTTATGTTGATGACTTTTCTAGGTACACTAAAGTATACCTCCTTAAGTTTAAAGATGAGGCTGAAAGCATGTTTTTAAAATTCAAAGCAGAAGTAAAAAATCAATTAGACAGAAAAATCAAGAGATTTAGATCTGACAGGGGTGATGAATATAATACTAAAACTCTAGAAGATTTTTGTGAGAAAAATGGTACTATCCCTAAGTTTAGTGCTTCTTGTACTCCCCAACAAAATGGTGTAGCTGAACGAAAGAATAGAACTCTTAAGGAAATGATGAATTCTATGCTTTTAAGCTCAGGTCTACCTGACTATATGTGGGGGAAAGTTGTCTTGTCTACATGCTATATTCTTAATAGAGTCCCTCAAAAAAATTTAGACAAGACCTCATATGAGTTATGGAAAGAATTTGCCCCTAACTTAAAATTTCTGAAAGTGTGGGGGTGTTTGACTAAGATTGGTCTACCTGATTTTAAACGAGAAAATGTAGGTTCTAAGACCTTTGATACTGTATTTATTGGTTATTCTCAAAAGTGTTGCATAAGATTTATGTCTTTAAATGATTATTCTATTTGTGAATCTAGAGATGCAGAATTTTTTGAGTATGTTTTTTCTTTGAAAAATATTGTGCCTAGTGATGTGCAAAATAATACTTCTGTATCTGTGTTTGTTAACTCTCATGTTATGCCTGCTTCTGATGTTAATGCTAATGAGCATGAAAATGAACTTAGAAGGAGTAAAGGACGTAGAACTGAGACTAGATTTGGTCCTGATTTTATCACCACCTTCTTAACTGAGGATTTTGATATTGATACTTTAAATGATGAATTAGTGTCTATCTACTTAATAGAAGAAGACCTTAAGACATATGATGAAGCAATGAGTTCAATAGATGCGATATTTTGGAAAGAGGCTATTAAAAGTGAATTAGACTCTATAGTTTCTAATCACACATGGGACTTCTATGATTTGCCTAAAGGTTGTAAAACCATAAGTAGCAAGTGGATATTCAAGAAGAAATTGAGGCCTGATGGTACAATTGATAAATATAAGGCTAGACTTGTAATTAGGGGCTTTAACCAAAAGAAAGGTGTTGATTATTTTGATACTTATTCTCCTGTGACTAAAATAGCGACCATTAGAACTCTTATTGTTCTAACTGCTATTCACAATTTAGTGGTACACCAAATGGATGTCAAAACTGCATTTTTAAATGGTGATTTAGAGGAAGAGATCTATATGACTCAACCTGAGGGTTTTGTGGTCTCAGGACAAGAGGATAATGTATGCAAATTAAGAAAGTCCTTATATGGACTTAAGTAGGCACCTAAGCAGTGGTATGAAAAAATTGATTTCACATTAATAGATAATGGCTTTGTTGTTAATTTATCTGATACCTGTGTTTATTCTAAAATAATAAGATCATACTGTGTGATTATATGTTTATATGTGGATGACATGTTAATCTTTGACCCTAATGTAAATGTTGTAAATGAGACTAAGAAATTTTTATTTTTTAAATTTGAAATGAAAGACCTTGGAGAAGCTGATGTGATTTTAGGAATAAAAATCAAAAGAAATGTTAATGGTTTCTCCTTGTGTCAATCTCATTATATTGAGAAAATGTTGAAAAGGTTTAATTGTTTTAATGTAGTTTTAGTGAGAATTCCTTATGATCCTAGAATACACTTGAAAAAGAATAAAGATTTCAATGTTTCTCAAACTGAATATGCTAAAATAATTGGGAGTGTAATGTTTCTCATGAACTATACTCGGCCTGATATAGCTTATGATGTTAGTTGATTGAGTAGATATACTCATAATCCCAGTAATGAACATTGGCATGCTCTTCATCACTTGTTAAGGTACTTGAGAGGTACTATGGATTGGTGTTTGCATTTTAATAAATTTCCTGCTGTTTTAGAAGGTTTTTATGATGCAAATTGGGTGACAGACAAATGATGAAGTTAGCTCTACCAGTGGCTATGTGTTTACTTTGGGTGCATGTGTTATTTCATGAAAGTCTTCAAAGTAGACTTGTATAGCACGTTCTACTATGAAATTTGAATTCATTGCTCTCGAGTTGACAGGGCAAGAAGCTGAGTGGCTGAGAAATCTTTTGACAGATGTGCCGTTATGGGGAAGACAAATGTCACCAGTCTCTTTACATTGTGACTCACAGGCGGCAATTGGAATTGCTAAAAATAGTGTATACAATGGTAAAAAGAGACATATTCGCGTCAGACATGGTGCAGTTAAACAATTGTTGAAACATGGTGTTATTTCCTTGGAATATATAAGATCCGAAAGAAATTTGGCGGATCCTATGACCAAGGATTTACAAGGAAAATGGTCCTTGAATCGTCGAGGGGATGGGGCTAAATCCCATGGATTGAGGTAATATGGTGGATACCCATTTGTGGTCAAACGAAGACATATAGGCCGTCAATAAACGCTACATATTCTATCCCTATGGCGTGAGGTAGTGTATTATAAGATTGAGCTTATTTTTGCTCTTAATGATCCATAGTCTTTAGGTGGTCTATGAGATAGACTTGATGGATCACTTATGTGAGTGTAAAAGGTTGGTCACCTTTTTATGAAAGACTTGGGTTGTCTTTCTAGAGCACTCATGAAACCCAAGATTTGTGTGCATGATCATAAAAGCACTTTGTAGTATCGCGGAGGCTGCTTAAAATTAAGGATATGGTATGTGTTGTGGGGGTCTCAACTTATGTCCATCTAATTCAAGAGTACTTTACTTTTTGGATATTTGTCGTTGCCTCATATCACTACGTGTAAATTCAAATCGAAAGATATTAACACTTAAGTACATGTTCCTTTTATTTGTCCAAAAGTGTTTCTATTCTTTTGTCTTTGCATTTGTGGGGGATTGAAAGCATTTTTAATGGTTAGAATGCAAAGTCAAAGTCTAAAACTTCTTTAAGCTTATCCAAAAAGAGGATTCTAAATACATTGTTATCAAAAACCATTTACAAGATACATTGTGAGAAAAATAAAGTAACTTCTTAATTCTTTTGTAACTGTGTGTTTTCAATTCTCATTGAACGTAAGAATTCATTTGATGAGTTAATTCATTCCTTGAACGGATGAATTCATTTGTTGAGGAGTTAAAACATTCAATTCACCATTAACTATTCTTGTAACATCATTTGTTCTTCACCTATATAAACCACACTATTTGAGAATAAAAACACCACCAACAAAGTAAAAGAAAAGAAAAATATCCTCCTCCTAAGTTCTCTACTTTTGGGCAATAGCTTTGAGCAACCTCCAAACTTCCAGCCACGAGTGCACGTGTTTAGAAGTAACTGTGGAACCTTGGGGAGTGACCGTATAGAAGGATTTGAACCGGAGTCGGGCCGAAATCGCTTTCAAGGCAGTGGCTTGCCACGACACAGCATTTGTGACTATTCTCTTACTATTACTAATTCAGTTCCAATATCAATATTGTATTAATTTTTCCAAAAATATATAACCCAAAAACCCTCAACACTAAATTCTACAAGCACAAATTCTATTACGAAGACCTTGAATGAAATTGATACTCGCAACCCACGTTTCTCAACAAGTCAACAAGCTCAAAACACTCGCAAATGTATCTGATCTCATCATCATCATTCATCATAGTCATAGCTCTATACGTGAGTGTCGTCGTGGTGTGTGGCTTCTTAATTCATACACTTGTCTTGTTGTACTATACAGAATTATCCTCACTGGTGATATGTCCGCTCTGGGCTTATGTCTACACGGCTTTAAAACACTTCACTAGGAGCAAGACTTTCTTACTCCTTCCTAAGTTGGGGTGTTACAATAATTTTAATGAAGTCTCTGTGCTGTATTTGTTTACCTTTCAAAGGTATTATTTGTTGGAGTGGGGATGTCACGACCCGAGCCGGGACCCTAGCTGCGATGGGCATCCCGAACCACGAAGGCTCGAGAGACCCCGTAAACTCCCCAACCCACTAGTGATATTGTCCGCTCTGGACCCAGGCCCGCAAGACTTTAAAATGCGTCACTAGGGAGTAAGACTTTCTTACTTATGTACCCAATATCCCTCCTGCGTTTTGCCAATGTGAGAAACCTTCCTAAGTTGGGGTGTTACAATAATTTTAATAAAGTGTTTGTGTTGTATTTGTTTACCTTGTCAACGTTAGGTATTTGTTGGAGTGGGGAGCTACTAGCTAGCTAGGGGAAGATGGAGACTAGACATATATAGTGTGTTCTGTAAGGAGGAAAATATTTTATCTTACTTATTTTTTCGTATTTGATATGAAAATAAAAAATAATATATTAAAAGTATTTGTATATAATCTAGACAAACAATATGAAAGTATTACCCATAGGTTATGATAAATATGTAGTTTAATTACTCCATATCTTGAAGACAATTATCTGTTAAAATAACATAATATAATTATAAGATAATTTTCCCTAGAGAAAAACAACAATTTTTAAATTAATTAAAATCCAAATATGTTTAATGGGAGTATTGCGAGAGCTATAAACACTATTGATCAGCAATAACCAAGGGACAACACATATTTAATATCAGTTTTCCCAATGTAAAATATTTTGGGATTCACATGGAAAATGGAAAAACAAAGTAACAGTCCTCGTCAACTCCAGTCAATAAGTTAATTTTATATTGATCTTCGTAATACTTCCTTAGTTCATAAATAAATAATATTTTAGATAATTAAGAGTTTAATTTATTTTTTCATTAAATAAAAAGGTTTTATCTGACCAAGAAACTATTGAAGAGTAAATTTTTATATTGGAATTTATTAAGAGAAAGTAAAAATATTTCTTTTATTTAAAAAAAAAAAAAATTAAGAATATATGCAAGCTAAAAATATCACTTACTTAAAAACTGAGAAACATGATAAGTGAATAAGACCACTTCAAAGTTTTGAGTCTTTTAGCAACTTCACCATCATTTCTCAGTAGACAATTAAATGACTTTCTTTAGTAATGTTTGCTGGTAGTGGTGGGCATAAAATATCAAAAATCGAATTATCGAACTAAATTAAAAAATTTGGTAATTGATATTCGGTAATTTGGTATTTGAGATGGTATTTGGGAGTAAAATTTTAAAATTACGATATTTGAATTCGGAATCGGTAGAACATATTACTACCGTTTGGTAATTGGTATTTTCCAAATATCCAATTATAGTTAAGTGATCCATAGGCCACATACCTAGTCCACACTCCAAAGGTCACATACTTGTGTGAATATTGCTCAAGCAAACTTTGAATTGTTAAACATAGTCATAAAGTAGACTCTTAACTTTACACATCAGACTTCCTTGCAACCAACATATGACAACTTTTGATGAAAATCACGATAAGACTGAAAATCGGGGCGTGGAAAGGAACAATAGAAAAAAAGTCTTCCTGACATGATGCATAACACCATTGTTGGTTGTACTTGCCCAACTCTAATGTTCCTACCATAGGTCAAAATATCGCTTTAACCAAGGGGACTTGGTCAAGCCTTCTTAATCCTTGTGTTCACATGTCAACAGTAGATGGAAGCAAAACTCAGCACTTGGCTGAGAACATAACATACATTGCTCTACATCACATTTATAAGAAGTAATATTATGATTTTACATCATATTTACATCCAATTCGTGTTAAATCTAATTTGATGTAAATGTTATTCGTGTTACATCCAGTTCTCCCATTCTTGGAGCTGGATAAAACTACAATAAAATAGGCTTTAAGGTGTTTCATTAATTGAACCACACGTATCAACGTGTAACAAGACCAAAAAAAACTGATTTTTTCTGGTGTAAAACTGTGTATTCAGAGGTGTAAAACTACCAAATAAAATTGAATTTTTGTCAAAATGATGATTGAAAATCACCACTATTATCACCAAATAGGATCCCTACAAGCATGTCCAACTTTAATAGTAATACCTGTCACACCCCTTTTTTACCAAAAAGATATGGTTTAAGGTTCGAAAGGGTTTTATTATTAAGTGACAAAAAGATGAAAATTTGTTTCGAAAAGGACTTTTTATATTAAAAACTCAGAGTTGCCACTTGGCATAAATCGGGAGTGCTAAGTCACCCGTGGATATCCTTTTTCAAAAGAGTTTTGACTCTGTAACACTGATCCGCGAACAGAGATTCCGGCTAAAGAATTCTGTTGATCGATGGAAAGGTGTTAGACACCCCTCGATCCCTTGGTTCGACCACGGTCTCTTGGTGGAGCGTATCGGCTAATTTAACATTATAAATGTATAAACCAAAAAAACACACGAAACAAGCAACAAACAAATCAAACAAAATTCAAAACCAAAATAATGTCCAGTCCGAATTATACAAGCCCAAAGATAAAAAAAAATACGAAGATATAAATCCTATTCTAGACTAATCCTAAACTATGCTCCAATGCTTTACCCGATGACTCGGGCCTTCAACACGAACGTCTTTCGCTAACACAGTACGTCGGGGCATTTCCCGATGAATAAATACATGAAACCTCGGGGCATTCCCCAGCCTAATGCATACATTTGAATCACGTACTATAAACTAGAAAATATTCACCACACATTTAAATTTTCAATATTCAACGATATCCCTAAATTCGCCTACCCGAACCTAACTTTGTCTATTAAGCTCTTGGCCTAAAATATGCTCCTATCGAGTTCACAAACATTCCGAATTAAACAAAACAACAATAAACCAAAAATTAAAATAAATTCACCCTTTTTATCAATTTCTCAATTCCACCCCAAATTTCATTCTCTAACATGCTTAAACCAATTCAATACGCAATCCATCAATCAAATTTTCATATCCAAATCCAACATCAACCAACACACAACGAAAAGTCAAGCATGCCAAACACACCAATCACTCATAATTGCGTAAAAATTAAAAGGGAGAGAAGATAGAATTGGGCATCAATGCCGCTTTCAAAATCAATGTACTATTCCTATTAACTCCCTTAGAATCCGTGTCCGAAACCTCGAGTCGAACCTCAACAAAACGAGCAACCCAACTTCGGTATACTTTTTTTAATTTCTATTTTTCGCCAACATGAATCAAATCACAAAGTAACGATAAAACCGTACCCGAATTCGCATACCCGTCACTGTTCACGATACTGTTCACCGTCACTGTTCACGACATGTTCAAAACACTGTTCACCGTCACTGTTCATGACACTCCCATCGTCCAAACCTTTTTCTCTCTCGATTTTTTTCTCTCGCGCGATTCTCTCTTCTCTCCCTCGATTTTTCTGTTCTTGTGAGGAAGATGATGGGTGGAGAATTGTTGTTGTGTGTTTGTGGATTGTTATCTTCCTTTCAAAGATGGAAGAAAAATGGTAGATTTTTTTTTCTTGTGGGGAAGATGATAAGAAAAAAATGAAAAGAAAAAAACCCCCTTTTGTCTTGTGTGTAAAAAAATATATATATTATTAATGGAAAAAGAGAAAAGAATCCCTAGTGGTCCCTTCTATTTTTGTTATTCTTTTTCTTTTCTTATATTATCTTAGGTGAATGAATATTATTGGTGGCTTGTGGGAGTATGTGTGTGGCAGGTGGAAAAGTTAGTGTGGCGTGTGGAAAGATAAGGGTGGCGTGTGGAAAAATGAGTAGGGCGTGTGCCTTTTGTATGTATCCAATGAAAAATGGAGATTGAGGTGTTGAGGTGGCATGGTGAGGTGGCAAAAATGCTATATATATCCTTATTTTCAATTATTTTTTTTGAGAGAAATTATCAATTAAACAAAAGTATGGCAAGATGAAATAAAAATAATATAAAATAAAATAAAAATAAAAATAAAATAAAAATGATTAAAATATTTTCGGGGAGGGGCAAAATTACATGTCTATATCATGCCTCCTTTCGATGTAAACACATGGTGTTTTCATACAAAGTAGTAGACAACAGAATTTTGTCTCTATCTTTATTCCAAAGCAGGGAGCAAGAGGAAAGCGGAAAACCAGGTCTTGACTTAGAACAACCTACCTACCCACGTTATGATGGAATCAAGTGACAGGTATCTCAAAGGATTGGGTGGAGACGGACTATACCGAGTTGGAGAGTTGAGTGAGGTTCGATCGAGGTTCCGATCAACGGCTCTGTCATTACATCAAAATGAAAATTACAAGTTAAAAACGTAAATAAAATTAGAAAAACGCTATCTATGTAGCTTTACTTGACTCTTGACTCAAGTTTTATCACCCTATTCTTCAGGCGGGCTCCTGACTATCAATTTCTTCAACTTGTTGCTTAGCTTTCAAGTGTTTCACCCTGTTGCTTGACTTTCATTTATTTGCCCTGCTCTTCAGGCGGGCTTCTGACTTACCATTTTTACTTCTGATTTCATCACCTTGTTGCTTGACTTTCAACTTTTTCATCCTGTTCTTTAGGCGGGCTCCTGACTTACAATTTTCTCACCCTGTTCTTCAGGCGGGCTCCTGAATTACATTTTCCTCACCCTGTTCTTCAGGCAGGCTCCTAAAACCAAAATCAAAACTAGAACAAAAATTATCCCAAATAAAGATTATAATAAAGAAATTTTTCATTTGCCAGACAAGTGAAGTTCCAACAGAAGAATTAAATTTTGCCCCAATTTATCATCAAAGGACTTTTGCGAAAGTCACATCATTATAGGAATCAAGGAGAATGACTCGAGTAAAAGGTACGTCTTATAGGAATCAAAAAGATGACTCAACTAAAAGGTACGTCTTATAGGAATCAAGGAGGATGACTCGACTAAAAGGTACGTCTTCTAGGGGTCAAAGGGGAGATGACTCGACTAAAAGGTACGTCTTCTAGGGGTTAAGGGGAATGACTCAACTAAAAGGTACATCTTATAGGAATCAAGGGGAATGACTTGACTAAAAAGTACGTCTTATAGGAATCAAGGGAGATGACTCGACTAAAAGGTACATCTTATAGGAATCAAAGGGATGACTCAACTAAAAGGTACGTCTTATAGGAATCAAGGGAGATGACTCGACTAAAAGGTACGTCTTATAGGAATCAAGGGAGATGACTTGACTAAAAGGTACATCTCATAGGAATCAAGGCGGATGACTCGACTAAAAGGTACGTCTTATAGGAATCAA